>NW_027000417.1:0-8712 GCF_036934945.1 Oncorhynchus masou masou
TCCTGGAGTCCTGTGTGGCTCAGTCGGTAGAGCATGGCACTTGCAATGCCAAGCGTCGTGGGTTCGTTTCCCACTGGGGCCACCCATATGCAAAAGTAGTGGTCCCAGCCGACTTGTAAGTCGCTTTGGACAAAAGCGTCTGCTAAATGGGATATATATAGTAGATTAGGGGGCGAAATGGGTTGGTTGAAGGGGTAAAGACGTGTCGATCTGTCCTGGAACATCCTTCATGGCAAAACGTTCTTAAGACTCCTTGATGAATTTGTTATTTTAACGGTGTCCAAAATTGCTGGGAATTGCCAGGAACCTCGCAATACGATCTTATCACGATCTTAATACGATATGTATTGTGATTCTCACGATTCTCTATGTATTTCCATTCAATGCTGCGATTCTATTAAGATTTGATGTTGCAAACAGATTGCTCACTATATGTCACGAGAAAATGAGCTTTGATCAGTCAAGGGAAATAAAAGTGCTGAAAACATGTTGGCTCACTATTTTCAAAAAACAAGAACACGCTTCAATCGTCTAGAGCGAGGTAATGCAACCTAGAAAAACATGTGGAGTCAAACCAACAGAACACGCTACAATCGTCTAGAGTTAGGTAACGCTACCTAGCAAAACATGTGGAGTCAAACCAACAGAACACGCTTCAATCGTCTAGAGCAAGGTAATGCTACCTAGAAAAACATGTGGAGTCAAAACAACAGAACACGCTACAATTATCTAGAGTTAGGTAACGCTACCTAGAAAAACATGTGGAGTCAAACCAACAGAACACGCTACAATCGTCTAGAGCTAGGTGACGTTACCTAGCAAGACATGTGGAGTCAAACAAACAGAACACGCTACAATCGTCTAGAGCTAGGTAACGCTACCTAGCAAGACATGTGGAGTCAAGCAGACAGAACACGCTACAATCGTCTAGAGCTAGGTAACGCTACCTAGCAAGACATGTGGAGTCAACATGTGGAGTCAAGCAAACAGAACACGCTACAATCGTCTAGAGCTAGGTAACTCTACCTACCAAGACATGTGGAGTCAACATGTGGAGTCAAACAAACAGAACACGCTACAATCGTCTAGAGCTAGGTAACTCTACCTACCAAGACATGTGGAGTCAACATGTGGAGTCAAACCAACAGAACACGCTACAATCGTCTAGAGCTAGGTAACTCTACCTACCAAGACATGTGGAGTCAACATGTGGAGTCAAACAAACAGAACACGCTACAATCGTCTAGAGCAAGGTAACTCTACCTACCAAGACATGTGGAGTCAACATGTGGAGTCAAACCAACAGAACACGCTACAATCGTCAAGAGCTAGGTAACGCTACTTAGCAAAACATGTGGAGTCAAACAAACAGAACACGCTACAATCGTCTAGAGCAGGGGTGTCAAAGTCAAATGGACGGAGGGCCAAATAAAAAATTTAGCTACAAGCCGAGGGCCGGACTGTTCGAATGTTCATTGAAAATTTTTTAAATGACGCATATAGTCTAGTGAACCTAATTGAACCTACTGAAAACCTAACAAATATATTCCAATATGATCAGATAAATAAAGCAATATTTTCTTATTTCCATTTCACACAGAAACATTTCGTCTCGGAGTTGTGTTGTGTCTTTCCCTTTGCTGTCCAAGAACAGACAAATCTCCTCACGAAGCTCGAAACATCTTTGAAGCACCTTTCCCTGGCTTAGCCATCGCACCTCTGTGTGATAAGGCAAATCACCATGCTCCGTTTCTAACTCCGTCAGAAATGCGGAACTGGCGGTGATTCAAACCTTTGGCTCTGATAAAGTTAACTGTGCGCGTGATGATGCTCATTGTACTCCATTTTCAGAGCTTTACCGCTGCTTCACTGGTGTATGATACAATGATAAGCTGTCAGCTCACCTGTCGCGTTTTCCTCTTGCATCTTTCCCTGTATCTTCACCAGTCCGCTCCTGTGTCCACACATCGCAGGTGCTCCGTCGGTTGTCAAACCCACGAGTTTCCCCAAGGCAGCTCCATCTCATTTACACATCTTGACACCTCTTCATACAAATCATGCCCCATAGTTGTGCCATGCATAGGACGTAAACCAAAAACTCCTCTGTCCACGCTTAGGCTGGAGTCCACTCCGCGGATGAAAATTGACAACTGGGCAATGTCAGAAATGTCGGTGCTCTCATCCACAGCCAAGGAATATGCAATGAAATCTTTTCCCTTTTTCACAAGCTGCTCTTTTAGATTGATGGACAACTGGTCTACTCTCGGCAATGGTGTTTCTGCTCAGACTCATTTAAAAAGAGTTGCCTTTTTTTCTGGGCAAACTTCGTCACAAACTTTAATCATGCAGTTTTTGATGAAATCCCCCTCCGTAAATGGCCGGGCTGATTTAGCGATCTCTTCTGCCAAAATAAAACTGGCCTTGACAGCAGCCTGGCCTTGTGATTTGGCTTTTTGAACAGAGCCTGTCGAGATTTGAGGCCTCGTTTTAATTCCTCTGCCTTTTGTAGCCTTTGTTCCATGTCCATATTCTTGTTTTTGTCCGTGTGTTTCGTTTCATAATGTCGTCTCAGATTATACTCTTTCAGTACCGCCACTTTCTCCACACAGAAGACACACAGGTTTTCCAGCTACCTCCGTTATACTCCGACTCCCACCTTGTTTGGGCGGTTCTCACACCTTCCGTTTTGCCATTTTTGATGGGAAATGTTAATTTTACTGTATTGACGACTGCTGTGCCAATAAAAGATCAGCCTACTGCTCGGGCTGCCGGCATTGTGGGAAATGTTAGTGCGTGTAAAAGATCTGCGGGCTGCCGGCTTGCTGCGGTCTGCCGGGCCGGTTACAATAATAAATCAAGATCATCCCAGGGGCCGTAAAAACCTTCATGAGCGGATGGTGGCCCCGCGGGCCTTGACTCTGACATATGTGGTCTAGAGCCAAGGTAACTCTACCTACCAAGACATGTGGAGTCAACATGTGGAGTCAAACCAACAGAACACGCTACAATGGGTAAGAGCTAGGTAACGCTACTTAGCAAAACATGTAAGTCAAACAAACAGAACAACGCTACAATCGTCTAGAGCTAGGTAATGCTACCGAACAAGACATGTGGAGTCAAGCAGACAGAACACGCTACAATCGTCTAGAGCTAGAGTAACGCTACCTAGCAAGACATGTGAGTCAAACAAACAGAACACGCCACAATCGTCTGGAAACCCAAAGGTAACTCTACCTACCAAGACATGTGGAGTCAAACAAACCAGAACATGCTACAAATGCAGTCACAAACTAGGTAACTCTACCTAGCAAGACATGTGGAGTCAACATGTGGAGTCAAGCAAACAGAACACGCTACAATCGTCTAGAGCAAGGTAACTCTACCTACCAAGACATGTGGAGTCAAACAAACAGAACATGCTACAATCGTCTAGAGCTAGGTAACTCTACCTAGCAAGACATGTGGAGTCAACATGTGGAGTCAAACAAACAGAACATGCTACAATCGTCTAGAGCTAGGTAACTCTACCTAGGAAAACACGGAGTCAAACAAACAGAACACGCTACAATCGTCTCAGAGCTAGGTAACTCTACCTACCAAGACATGTGTGGAGTCAAACAAACAGAACACGCTACAATCGTCTAGAACTAGGTAACTCTACCTACCAAAACATGTGGAGTCAACATGTGGAGTCAAACCAACAGAACACGCTACAATCGTCTAGAGCTAGGTAACTCTACCTACCAAGACATGTGGAGTCAACATGTGGAGTCAAACAAACAGAACACGCTACAATCGTCTAGAGCAAGGTAACTCTACCTACCAAGACATGTGGAGTCAACATGTGGAGTCAAACCAACAGAACACGCTACAATCGTCTAGAGCTAGGTAATGCTACCGAACAAGACATGTGGAGTCAAGCAGACAGAACACGCTACAATCGTCTAGAGCTAGGTAACGCTACCTAGCAAGACATGTGGAGTCAAACAAACAGAACACGCTACAATCGTCTAGAGCAAGGTAACTCTACCTACCAAGACATGTGGAGTCAAACAAACAGAACATGCTACAATCGTCTAGAGCTAGGTAACTCTACCTAGCAAGACATGTGGAGTCAACATGTGGAGTCAAGCAAACAGAACACGCTACAATCGTCTAGAGCAAGGTAACTCTACCTACCAAGACATGTGGAGTCAAACAAACAGAACATGCTACAATCGTCTAGAGCTAGGTAACTCTACCTAGCAAGACATGTGGAGTCAACATGTGGAGTCAAACAAACAGAACATGCTACAATCGTCTAGAGCTAGGTAACTCTACCTAGGAAAACACGTGGAGTCAAACAAACAGAACACGCTACAATCGTCTAGAGCTAGGTAACTCTACCTACCAAGACATGTGGAGTCAAACAAACAGAACACGCTACAATCGTCTAGAACTAGGTAACTCTACCTACCAAAACATGTGGAGTCAACATGTGGAGTCAAACCAACAGAACACGCTACAATCGTCTAGAGCTAGGTAACTCTACCTACCAAGACATGTGGAGTCAACATGTGGAGTCAAACAAACAGAACACGCTACAATCGTCTAGAGCAAGGTAACTCTACCTACCAAGACATGTGGAGTCAACATGTGGAGTCAAACCAACAGAACACGCTACAATCGTCAAGAGCTAGGTAACGCTACTTAGCAAAACATGTGGAGTCAAACAAACAGAACACGCTACAATCGTCTAGAGCTAGGTAATGCTACCGAACAAGACATGTGGAGTATAGCAGACAGAACACGCTACAATCGTCTAGAGCTAGGTAACGCTACCTAGCAAGACATGTGGAGTCAAACAAACAGAACACGCTACAATCGTCTAGAGCAAGGTAACTCTACCTACCAAGACATGTGGAGTCAAACAAACAGAACATGCTACAATCGTCTAGAGCTAGGTAACTCTACCTAGCAAGACATGTGGAGTCAACATGTGGAGTCAAGCAAACAGAACACGCTACAATCGTCTAGAGCAAGGTAACTCTACCTACCAAGACATGTGGAGTCAAACAAACAGAACATGCTACAATCGTCTAGAGCTAGGTAACTCTACCTAGCAAGACATGTGGAGTCAACATGTGGAGTCAAACAAACAGAACATGCTACAATCGTCTAGAGCTAGGTAACTCTACCTAGGAAAACACGTGGAGTCAAACAAACAGAACACATACAATCGTCTAGAGCTAGGTAACTCTACCTACCAAGACATGTGGAGTCAAACAGAACACGCTACAATCGTCTAGAACTAGGTAACTCTACCTACCAAAACATGTGGAGCCAACATGTGGAGTCAAACCAACAGAACATGCTACAATCGTCTAGAGCTAGGTAACTCTACCTACCAAGACATGTGGAGTCAACATGTGGAGTCAAGCAAACATAACTCTCTACAATCGTCTAGAGCAAGGTAACTCTACCTACCAAGACATGTGGCGTCAACATGTGGAGTCAACATGTGGAGTCAAGCAAACAGAACATGCTACAATCGTCTAGAGCAAGGTAACTCTACCTACCAAGACATGTGTAGTCAACATGTGGAGTCAACATGTGGAGTCAAGCAAACAGAACATGCTACAATCGTCTAGAGCTAGGTAACTCTACCTAGCAAGACATGTGGAGTCAATCAAACAGAACACGCTACAATCGTCTAGAGCTAGGTAACTCTACCTAGCAAGACATGTGGAGTCAACATGTGGAGTCAAACAAACAGAACACGCTACAATCGTCTAGAGCAAGGTAACTCTACCTACCAAGACATGTGGAGTCAACATGTGGAGTCAACATGTGGAGTCAAGCAAACAGAACATGCTACAATTGTCTAGAGCTAGGTAACTCTACCTAGCAAGACATGTGGAGTCAACATGTGGAGTCAAACAAACAGAACACGCTACAATCGTCTAGAGCAAGGTAACTCTACCTACCAAGACATGTGGAGTCAACATGTGGAGTCAAACCAACAGAACACGCTACAATCGTCTAGAGCTAGGTAACTCTACCTACCAAGACATGTGGAGTCAACATGTGGAGTCAAACAAACAGAACACGCTACAATCGTCTAGAGCAAGGTAACTCTACCTACCAAGACATGTGGAGTCAAACAAACAGAACACGCTACAATCGTCTAGAGCTAGGTAACTCTACCTAGCAAAACATGTGGAGTCAAACTTTGAGTCTCTGTGCGTGTGTGTTGTGTGTGTGTGTGTGTGTGTGTGTGTGTGTGTGTGTGTGTGTGTGTGTGTGTGTGTGTGTGTGTGTGATGTGCGTGCGTGCGTGCGTGAGTGTAGCGTGCGTGTGTGTGTAGAATGAAACCACAGTTTTATGCTCTGTAGTAGCCTAATAAGTCTCAGCCTGACATCTGCATAGCTCTTTTCTCCACATCCTGTATCTGCTGAGAAATACATTGTGTCACCTGCCGCCTCATCATTTCGCATCATCATGGTCATGTGGCAGGTGACACTTTGCTCGTTCAATATCATAATATCTTCAAAACCTGACTGCTGCCTGACATGCAACATATTTTGGGACTGTAACAACAGTGAACTCATGAACAATCCCTTTAAGGGGAGAGGAGGGGGTACAGCAAGCCTCTGGCAGTACTCTCTTCCTCTCTTCCTTCTCTCCACCTCTCCTCATCCTCTCCTCATCCTCTCCTCTCCTCCTCATCCTCTCCTCCTCCTCTTCTCTCCTCTCCTCCTCCTCTTCTCTCCTCTCCTCATCCTCTCCTCCTCTCCTCATCCTCTCCTCCTCCTCTTCTCTCCTCTCCTCTCCTCTGCTCCAGGAAGCCATGAGAAGGTGTCTTCATAGTGGTATTGTGGTGAAGACACTGTGATTACCATGCAGTTGATTACGAAGCTGCTCAGCTTCTCAGAATCCTTAAGCCGCCCCACAAAGACAAGACACGTCATTGGGTAATACAGTATATGGCAGTGGAGATTTGTGATTGGTTGGAAGAGGGTTTTGTTGCATGTTGGGAGTGGAGGGCAGATGGTTTTGATTAGAGACATGGCTGTAATGCAGACATTCATACATGTGTGTGTACACACACACACAATGTAATCTGGCACTCACACATTCCCCCAGTCAGTGAGCTGAGACTAGAACCAATAGTGTTATACTAAAGTAGACCTGCTCAGACCTGAGAGAGAGAGAGTTCACTGAGAGAGAGTTCATTTTCCTTTTTGTAGTTTAACTATTTGTACATCATTACAACCCTGTATATAGATATAACATGACATTTGAAATGTCTCAATTCTTTGTAATGTTACTGTTAATTTTTTATTGTTTATTTCACTTTTTTTTATTATCTATTTCACTTTGCTCGGCAATGAAAATTTCCCATGCCAATAAAGCCCCTAAAATTGACGAGAGAGGGGAGGCAGAGATAGATAGATATTTTTGAAGACCCTCTATTTGGGGCTTGTTCTCTCTCCTCCTCCCCTCCTCTCATCTTCTCCTCATTTCCTCCCGTCCTCCTCTCCTCTTCTTCTCTTCTCCCTTCCTCCTCCCCTCCTCTCCTCCTCTCCTTCTCTTCTCCCTTCCTTCTCTCCTCCCCTTCTTCCTTTTCTGATCCCCTTAATCTCTCCTCCTCTCTCCTCCTCTCCTCCTCATCTCCTTCTCTCCTCCTCTCGTTCTCTTCTCCCTCCTTCTCTCCTCCTCTCCTCTCCTCCCCTCATCTCATTCTCTTCTTCTTTCATTCTCTCCTCCTCTCCTCATTCTATTATTATTTCCTTCACTCCTTCTCTCCTCCTCCCCTCCTCTTCTCCTCTACCACCTCTACTTAGATGTTAAGAAATACAGCAGAACAGAATTGATTTACCAACCCATAGCTCTTGGTATGTTACATGGGGAGAGAGATGTGAGAGACAGAGAGAAAGAGAGAGAGAGGGGGGGAGTGAGACTGTGAGAGAAGGAGAGAGAGGAAGGGAGAGGAAGAGGGATGAAGACAGAGGGGGAGGGAGGAGACCTGCACAGAGCAAGAGGGAGAGAGGGGCCTTTTTCATTTGTCAATCACTATTTAGATTAGGACCTGTGTGTGAGCATGAGCGTGTGGATGACTCATCCTCAACCTTAAACACTCTCTATAATCACAACATCAACACACAACCTCGAGATGGTAAAAACGTGTGCGTGTGTGCGTGTGCGTGTGTGTGTG
The DNA here is from genome assembly GCF_036934945.1 of Oncorhynchus masou masou. NCBI lineage: Eukaryota > Metazoa > Chordata > Actinopteri > Salmoniformes > Salmonidae > Oncorhynchus > Oncorhynchus masou. The sequence continues at coordinate 8,198 of NW_027000417.1, forward strand.
TGCGTGCGTGTGTGTGGGGCCAGGCTGTCTGGTATCTAAGAGAGCAGTAATATTTGTTATGGAGATTGAGAGAGTGGACATTAAAGTGAGGCATTAGGGAACCGAAGTCATGATGAGAACAAATCTCCACCCACTTACCTTATCAGACCTGCCCTACTACACTGGCTGAGAGAGAGAGTGAGAGAGAGAGACAGAGAGAGAGGGACAGAGAGAGAGAGACAGAGAGAGAGAGACAGAGAGAGAGAGACAGAGAGAGAGAGAGAGTGTGTGCGTTTCCTGGGTTGGAGGAGGGTATATACAGATATTGTGATGAGGCTATCACTGGGGAGAGAGATAAAGTAGTGGTGGAGCTACACTGACACACCCAGACAGGCAAGCTGACAAACAGACAACTCCTAACCGCCCCTCTGTGATCACCTACTACCCTGTAGTCAGTAAAACAATGGGTTAATAAAAGTCCTGCTATGTTATGTAGAGTATTATTCTTTGGGAAGTGTTACCTAATCAACCTATGA
>NW_027000418.1:0-8708 GCF_036934945.1 Oncorhynchus masou masou
AGTATTTAGGCATAGTGGTTATTAGTATTTAGGCATAGTGGTTATTAGTATTTAGGCATAGTGGTTGTTAGTATTTAGGCATAGTGGTTATTAGTATTTAGGCCTAGTGGTTTTTAGTATTTAGGCATAGTGGTTATTAGTATTTAGGCATAGTGGTATTAGTATTTAGGCATAGTGGTTATTAGTATTTAGGCATAGTGGTTTTAGTATTTAGGCATAGTGGTTATTAGTATTTAGGCCTAGTGGTTTTTAGTATTTAGGCATAGTGGTTATTAGTATTTAGGCATAGTGGTATTAGTATTTAGGCATAGTGGTTATTAGTATTTAGGCATAGTGGTATTATTATTTAGGCATAGTGGATTTATTAGTATTTAGGCATAGTGGTTTTTAGTATTTAGGCATAGTGGTTATTAGTATTTAGGCATAGTGGTTATTAGTATTTAGGCATAGTGGTTATTAGTATTTAGGCATAGTGGTTATTAGTATTTAGGCATAGTGGTTATTAGTATTTAGGCATAGTGGTTATTAGTATTTAGGCATAGTTATTAGTATTTAGGCATAGTGGTTATTAGTATTTAGGCATAGTGTATTAGTATTTTATTAGTATTTAGGCATAGTGGTTATTAGTATTTAGGCATAGTGGTTATTAGTATTTAGGCATAGTGGTTTTTTATTAGTTATTAATATCTAGGCATAGTGGTATTTAGGCATAGTGGTTATTAGTATCTAGGCATGTCATGGAAAACAGGCCTCGTTGTCAAGAGATACTGTTGCTATTAGGTCAAGATGATGTATGTATTGATCATATCAAAACAGAAATATGAAAACATTATTTTAACAATTTCATGTGGCCCAGGAACCCCTGACTCGCTGCATTTTTCGATTATCAAGACACCTGCTGGTAACTGGGTCCACATTGACACAGTCTGAGGGGAGGAGTGCTGACTGGGTCCACATTGACACAGTCTGAGGAGGAGTGCTGATTGGGTCCACATTGACACAGTCTGAGGGGAGGAGTGCTGATTGGGTCCACATTGACACAGTCTGAGGGGAGGAGTGCTGATTGGGTCCACATTGACCTGTCTGAGGGGAGGAGTGCTGATTGGGTCCACATTGACACAGTCTGAGGGGAGGTGCTGATTGGGTCCACATTGACACAGTCTGAGGGGAGGGAGTGCTGATTGGTTCCACATTGACACAGTCTGAGAGGAGGAGTGCTGATTGGGTCCACATTGACACAGTCTGAGGGAGGAGTGCTGATTGGGTCCACATTGACACATCTTTTAGATCCTGATTAATCACATTAAATGGACGGGGGAGGGGTCTGATCTTGGATCAGAATGAACAGTCTAAATGGACGGAGTGCTGGGGGGTCTGATCTTAGATCAGAATGAATTGGGTTAAATGGACGGGGGGGGTCTGATCTTAGATCAGAATGAATCAGATTAAATGGACGGGAGTGCTGATCTTAGATCAGAATGAATCAGGTTAAATGGACGGGGGGTGCTGATCCTAGATCAGAATGAATCAGATTAAATGGAGGGGGGGTCTGATTGATCTTGAACAGATCTGAGGGGAGTGCTGAAGATCACAATGAATCAGGTTAAATGGAGGGGGGAGTGCTGATCTTAGATCAGAATGAATCAGATTAAATGGACGGGGGGGAGTCTGATCTTAGATCAGAATGAATCAATTAAATGGACAGGGAGGGGTCTGATCTTAGATCAGAATGAATCAGATTAAATGGACGGGGGGGGAGTCTGATCTTAGATCAGAATGAATCAGTTAAATGGAGGGGGGTCTGATCTTAGATCCAGAATGAATCAGTTAAATGGAGGGGGTCTGATCCTAGATCAGAATGAACAGTATGAGGGGAGGAGTCTGATCTTAGATCAGAATGAATCAGATTAAATGGAGGGGGTGTCTGATTAGATCCAGAATGACATCAGATTAAATGGACGGGGGGGGTGCTGATCTTAGATCAGAATGAATCAGATTAAATGACGGGGGGGTCTGATCTTAGATCAGAATGAATCAGTTAAATGGAGGGGGGGGGTCTGATCTTGGAATCAGAATGAATCAGTTAAATGGACGGGGGGGGGTCTGATCTTAGATCAGAATGAATCAGGTAAATGGACGGGGGGGGAGTCTGATCCTAGATCAAGAATGAATCAGATTAAATGGACGGGGGGGGTCTGATCTTAGTCTGAGAATGAATCTGATTGGTAAATGGACAGTCTGAGGGGAGGAGTCTGATCCTAGATCAGAATGAACAGATTAAATGGAGGGGGGGGTCTGATCTTAGATCAGAATGAATCACATTAAATGGACAGTCTGGGGGGGGTCTGATCCTGGATCAGAATGAATCAGATTAAATGGAGGGGGGGTCTGATCTTAGATCAGAATGAATCAGATTAAATGGACGGGGGGTCTGATCTTAGATCAGAATGAATCAGATTAAATGGACGGGGGGGTCTGATCCTAGATCAGAATGAATCAGATTAAATGGACGGGGGTCTGATTGGATCCAGAATGAATCAGATTAAATGGACGGGGGGGTCTGATCTTAGATCAGAATGAATCAGATTAAATGGACGGGGGGGGTCTGATTGGATCAGAATGAATCAGATTAAATGGAGGGGGGGGTCTGATCTTAGATCAGAATGAATCAGATTAAATGGACGGGGGAGTCTGATTAGATCAGAATGAACAGATTAAATGGACGGGGGGGGGTCTGATCTTAGATCAGAATGAATCAGATTAAAATGATCCTAGATCAGAATGAATCAGATTAAATGGACGGGGGTCTGATCTTAGATCAGAATGAATCAGATTAAATGGACGGGGAGTCTGATCTTAGATCAGAATGAATCAGATTAAATGGACGGGGGGGGGTCTGATCTTAGATCAGAATGAATCAGATTAAATGGACGGGGGGTCTGATCCTAGATCAGAATGAATCAGATTAAATGGACGGGGGGGGGGGGTCTGATCTTAGATCAGAATGAATCAGATTAAATGGACGGGGGGGGTCTGATCTTAGATCAGAATGAATCAGATTAAATGGACGGGGGGTCTGATCTTAGATCAGAATGAATCAGGTTAAATGGACGGGGGGGGTCTGATCCTAGATCAGAATGAATCAGATTAAATGGACGGGGGGGTCTGATCTTAGATCAGAATGAATCAGATTAAATGGACGGGGGGGGGGGGTCTGATCCTAGATCAGAATGAATCAGATTAAATGGACGGGGGGGGTCTGATCTTAGATCAGAATGAATCAGGTTAAATGGACGGGGGGTCTGATCTTAGATCAGAATGAATCAGATTAAATGGACAGGGGGGGGGGGTCTGATCTTAGATCCAGAATGAATCAGGTTAAATGGACGGGGGGTCTGATCTAGATCAGAATGAATCAGATTAAATGGACGGGGGGGGGGTCTGATCCTAGATCAGAATGAATCAGGTTAAATGGACGGGGGGGGTCTGATCCTAGATGGAATCGACGGGGGGGGGGTCTGATCCTAGATCAGAATGAATCAGATTAAATGGACGTGGGGGGGGGTCTGATCTCAGATCAGAATGAATCAGGATTAAATGGACGTGGGGGGGGTCTGATCCTAGATCAGAATGAATCAGATTAAATGGACGGGGGTCTGATCTAGATCAGAATGAATCAGGTTAAATGGACGGGGGGGGGTCTGATCTAGATCAGAATGAATCAGATTAAATGGACGGGGGTCTGGATCAGGATCTGAACAAATGGACGGGGGGGTCTGATCTAGATCAGAATGAATCAGATTAAATGGACGGGGGGGGGGGGGTCTGATCTTAGATCAGAATGAATCAGGTTAAAATGACGGGGGTCTGATCCTAGATCAGAATGAATCAGATTAAATGGACGGGGGGGGGTCTGATCTAGATCAGAATGAATCAGGTTAAATGGACGGGGGGTCTGATCTTAGATCAGAATGAATCAGGTTAAATGGACGGGGGGGATCAGCACGCTTTTTGAAAACTGCACAAAGAGATCTATTTTGTTAACGTGAAGAGTAACATAAATAATTAAGCCGCTCAAAATTGCACTAGTTAGAAAGCATATATTATGTCTAATTGGTGTAAAATACAAGACACAGTAAAACATGTATTGAAGACCACTAACCTTTCCCTCATTGTCTTTGTAAATGTGTCCATTACTTGTTGTTTTGTTTGTAGACAGTGGCTGTGTTCTTTGTAAGTACATAATCCAACAGCATCATTTGTACAGTATTTATTACCAGTCCTTAACAAGACCTTCACTTCCTTCCTTCCCACTGGCGAAGAGTGCAATCAGTACTCTCCTGAGCATGTCTGTGCCAAGAGGGAGAGAGAGAGCTGGAGAGAGGAGAAAGATGAGACGGGATAGAGAGAGGGGGCAAGGGAGGGAGAGAGAGAGAGAGAGAGAGAGAAGTGGGGGATAGGAGGGAAGGAGAAGAGGTGGGGGATAGAGGGAAGAGAGGTGAGAGGGATAGAGGGAAGAGGAAGGAAAGAGGTGAATGGGATGACAGATGAAAAAATATTTTAATAGAATAAACATATTTAAAAGAAAACAAAAAGACAAAAAAAATATTTACATAAAATGCAAAAGATAAAGACGATCGACAGAAAAAACAAGAGAATAAGAAAATAAAAGGAATATAATAAATGGAGAGAGCGGCAGGGGCAGAGGGAGACAGAAAAGGAGATAGGGGAGAGAAAGAGAGAGAGGGGGGAAAGATGAGAAAGGGAGAGAGAGAGGAGGAGAGGTGAATAGTTGCCTGGGAACTTCTCATAAAAGGAGGGAAAGACGTTTTAAACACAAGATGGAATGTCACCAAGAAAACAAGGAGAGAAGAGAGAGACCACTGTGCAGGTACATTTAGCATGCATCCCATGGCATCCTGCCCGTGGATCCATGGGCCCTGGTCTACAGAGGGAACAGAATGCCATTTGGGAAGCAGATTAGAGAAAACAACCTACACTCCAGAGGTGAGAGGAGAGGGTCATAGGTCAGCTGGTATCAGAGGGAGAGGGACATAGGTCAGCTAGCATGGAGAGGAGAGGGTCAAAGATCAGCTGGGCATCAGAGAGGAGGGTCAGGTCAGCTGGCATCAGAGAGGAGAGGGTCATAGGTCAGCTGGCACCAGAGAGGAGAGGGTCAAAGGTCAGCTGGTATCAGAGAGGAGAGCATGGGTTAAGCTAGCATCAGAGGAGGGTCATAGGTCAGCTGGCATCAGAGAGGAGAGGGTCATAGGTCAGCTGGCATCAGAGAGGAGGGTCATGGGTCAGCTGGCATCAGAGAGGAGAGAGACATAGGTCAGCTGGCATCAGAGGAGGGAGGGTCAGGTAAGCTGGCACCCAGAGAGATAGGGGTCAAAGGTCACAGATCAGAGAGGAGAGGGTCACAGGTCAGCTCGCATCAGAGGAGAGCATGGAAGTTAAGCTAGCATCAGAGAGGAGAGGGTCATAGGTCAGCTGGCATCAGAGAGGAGAGGGTCATAGGTCAGCTGGCATCAGAGAGGAGAGGATCATAGGTCAGCTGGCATCAGAGAGGAGAGGGTCATAGGTAAGCTGGCACCAGAGAGGAGAGGGTCAAAGGTCAGCTGGCATCAGAGAGGAGAGGGTCATAGGTCAGCTCGCATCAGAGAGGAGAGCATGGAAGTTAAGCTAGCATCAGAGAGGAGAGGGTCATAGGTCAGCTGGCATCAGAGAGGAGAGGGACATAGGTCAGCTGGCATCAGAGAGGAGAGGGTCATAGGTCAGCTGGCATCAGAGAGGAGAGGGTCATAGGTCAGCTGGCATCAGAGATGAGAGGGTCATTGAGCAGCTGGCATCAGTGATGAGAGGGTCATAGGTCAGCTGGCATCAGAGAGGAGATGGTCATAGGTCAGCTGGCATAAGGGAGGAAAGGGACATATGTCAGCTGGCATCAGAGAGGAGAGGGTCATAGGTCAGCGGTCATCAGAGAGGAGAGGGTCATAGGTCAGCTGGCATCAGAGAGAAGAGGGTCATAGGTCAGCTGGCATCAGAGATGAGAGGGTCATTGAGCAGCTGGCATCAGTGATGAGAGGGTCATAGGTCAGCTGGCATCAGAGAGGAGATGGTCATAGGTCAGCTGGCATAAGGGAGGAAAGGGACATATGTCAGCTGGCATCAGAGAGGGTCATAGGTCAGCGGTCATCAGAGAGGAGAGGGTCATAGGTCAGCTGGCATCAGAGAGGAGAGGGTCATAGGTCAGCTCGCACCAGAGAGGAGAGCATGGAAGTTAAGCTAGCATCAGAGAGGAGAGGGTCATAGGTCAGCTGGCATCAGAGAGGAGAGGGTCATAGGTCAGCTGGCATCAGAGAGAAGAGGGACATAGGTCAGCTGGCATCAGAGAGGAGAGGTTCATAGGTCAGCTCGCACAAGAGAGGAGAGCATGGAAGTTAAGCTAGCATCAGAGAGGAGAGGGTCATAGGTCAGCTGGCATCAGAGAGGAGAGGGTCATAGGTCAGCTGGCATTAAAGAGGAGAGGGACATAGGTCAGCTGGCATGACAGAGGAGACGGTCATAGGTCAGCTGGCATCAGAGAGGAGAAGGTCAAATGTCAGCTGGCATCAGAGAGAAGAGGGTCATAGGTCAGCTGAAATCAGAGATGAGAGGGTCATTGAGCAGCTGGCATCAGTGATGAGAGGGTCATAGGTCAGCTGGCATCAGAGAGGAGAGGGTCATAGGTCAGCTGGTATCAGATAGGTGAGGGTCATAGGTCAGCTGGCATCAGGGAGGCAAGGGACATATGTCAGCGGGCATCAGAGAGGAGAGGGTCATAGGTCAGCTGGCATCAGAGAGGAGAGGGTCATAGGTCAGCTGGTATCAGATAGGTGAGGGTCATAGGTCAGCTGGCATCAGGGAGGCAAGGGACATATGTCAGCTGGCATCAGAGAGGAGAGGGTCATAGGTCAGCGGGCATCAGAGAGGAGAGGGTCATAGGTCAGCTGGTATCAGATAGGTGAGGGTCATAGGTCAGCTGGCATCAGGGAGGAAAGGGACATATGTCAGCTGGCATCAGAGAGGAGAGGGTCATAGGTCAGCGGGCATCAGAGAGGAGAGGGTCATAGGTCAGCTGGTATCAGATAGGTGAGGGTCATAGGTCAGCTGGCATCAGAGAGGAGAGGGTCATAGGTCAGCTGGTATCAGATAGGTGAGGGTCATAGGTCAGCTGGCATCAGAGAGGAGATGGTCATAGGTCAGCTGGCATCAGATAGGTGAGTGTCATAGGTCAGCTGGCATCAGAGAGGAGAGGTTCATATGTCAGCTGATATCACAGAGGAGAGGGTCATAGGTCAGTTGGCATCTGTCTCTCCTCTGTTCTGCTTTCTGTCTAATCTGTTCTGCTTTCTGTCTGTCTCTCTGTTCTGCTCTCTGTCTCTCCTAGCCTCTGTTCTGCTCTCTGTCTCTCCTAGCCTCTGTTCTGCTCTCTGTCTCTCCTAGTCTCTGTTCTGCTCTCTGTCTCTCCTAGTCTCTGTTCAGTTTACTGTGATTGGTTACTGTTATTGGTTACTGTGTCTGGTTACTGTGATTGGTTACTGTGACTGGTTACTGTGATTGGTTACTGTGATTGGTTACTGTGATTGGTTACTGCGTCTGGTTACTGTGATTGGTTACTGTGATTGGTTACTGTGATTGGTTACTGTGACTGGTTACTGTGTCTGGTTACTGTGATTGGTTACTGTGATTGGTTACTGTGACTGGTTACTGTGTCTGGTTACTGTGATTGGTTACTGTGATTGGTTACTGTGATTGGTTACTGTGATTGGTTACTGTGTCTGGTTACTGTGATTGGTTACTGTGATTGGTTACTGTGATTGGTTACTGTGACTGGTTACTGTGTCTGGTTACTGTGATTGGTTACTGTGATTGGTTACTGTGTCTGGTTACTGTGTCTGGTTACTGTGTCTGGTTACTGTGATTGGTTACTGTGTCTGGTTACTGTGATTGGTTACTGTGATTGGTTACTGTGTCTGGTTACTGTGTCTGGTTACTGTGATTGGTTACTGTGTCTGGTTACTGTGATTGGTTACTGTGATTGGTTACTTTGTCTGGTTACTGTGTCTGGTTACTGTGTCTGGTTACTGTGATTGGTTACTGTGTCTGGTTACTGTGATTGGTTACTGTGATTGGTTACTGTGATTGGTTACTGTGTCTGGTTACTGTGATTGGTTACTGTGACTGGTTACTGTGTCTGGTTACTGTGATTGGTTACTGTGATTGGTTACTGTGTCTGGTTACTGTGATTGGTTACTGTAATTGGTTACTGTGATTGGTTACTGTGTCTGGTTACTGTGTCTGGTTACTGTGATTGGTTACTGTGATTGGTTACTGTGATTGGTTACTGTGTCTGGTTACTGTGTCTGGTTACTGTGATTGGTTACTGTGATTGGTTACTGTGTCTGGTTACTGTGATTGGTTACTGTGATTGATTACTGTGATTGGTTACTGTGTCTGGTTACTGTGTCTGGTTACTGTGTCTGGTTACTGTGTCTGGTTAATGTGTCTGGTTACTGTGATTGGTTACTGTGTCTGGTTACTGTGATTGGTTACTGTGTCTGGTTACTGTGATTGGTTACTGTGATTGGTTACTGTGATTGGTTACTGTGTCTGGTTACTGTGATTGGTTACTGTGATTGGTTACTGTGTCTGGTTACTGTGAT
>NW_027000419.1:0-40000 GCF_036934945.1 Oncorhynchus masou masou
TAGCAGTAGTGTATAGCAGAGTAAACTACCTCATTAAGGGCTAGCCTGACGACCTCTCACCTAGCAGTAGTGTACAGCAGCAGGCTGACAGATTGGCTGCCACGCTGATAAAAGGAGAATACGACGCCACCGTAGCCTTGCCTGAAAACACAACGCATCACTCAGGACCCGGACCCTGGAGGGGCTGTCATCTCATCTCTCCATATCCCTCCTCCCCTCTCTGTCTTTCTCTCTTCTCCCCTCTCTCTCTCTCCTCCCTTCTCTCTCCCGTTATGTTTCTTTCTTTCTCTCTCTCCCCCCCTCTCTCTCCCATTCTGTTTCTTAATTTATATCTCTCTTCTCTCTCTTCTCTCTCCCTCTCACTCACCAAATGAATGACAGAAAGCCAGGACACTGTCAGGAGGACTTCTGAAGGAGGATGCTGGGTAGAGTTCATAATAACGTCGTCAGAGGAGGCGGTACATCACAGTAGTAGACTACCAACTGTGATGAAAATATCACCTCTGTAAGTTTCCATTATTTTGAAAGGTGTTTTGTCTTCATTGGGCTCAGTGATGTGAAATGGAAGCCCAGGGTGATGTCTTGGTCTCTCTCTGTGCAGATTGGTGTTTTGAAGGGAGGTTTGTTTGGGAAGCTGTCGTGTTTTCTTGTCATGTGAAACCCTGCCACACCCCTCCTCCCATCACTTCTCAAGCTGCCTGCCTCTCGGGCTCAGTAGATAGCACAGGCAGGCAGAGAATAAAGATATCAGGTTCTGTCACAGTCAAACTCCAGCTGAGACAAAGGGCTTGTTTAAAAGAGTCATTAGCAACATGACTTCATATAGCCTGAGTACTGAATTACCTCTCTTCTCCCATCTATAGGTCCTTTGCCAAAAAGCATACTGCTGCCTCTGTCTGCACCCACACACCTACCTACCCAACACCTGTGAGAAGGCGAGGCGATGTTATCGGGTTACACATAGAACGTGATGGATTGGGGATGGGAACACCTCGCGTGGAAAAGAGTTAAAGCGTTATCGCCTAATTGAGACGGATGCATTTTTAATGACTAGCGCTTCTCGTAGTGAGAGAGGCATCGAAATATGCGAAGTCGGTGAAAAACGCTGATGACGAGCCAGCCAATGGCTGTAGGTTGTTCTAAGGGTTTACAGTTTTTTTCTGCACTCATTATACTGGTTCAAGACCTGAGAGATTGTGTTGCGTTTGATTGACGCCGTCTGACATTCCATTTTCAGAATAAAGCACTTTTAAAAGAATGGAAGATTCTGCTGATGCAATAGTCATGTAGAAAATGAGAAAGCATGTCCCGTCCCAAAGAGGCAAGAACGGTAGGAATTGTAGACGGACTTCAAAGTGAATTGCATCAGACTGACACAAAGCTCCCCTGCCCAACATATAACCTAGTGCCTTTTCACAATCCTGTTTTTGCATCATTTGAATGAGAACCTCTATTAATATTCAAGCAACTTCTCAGTGATAATATTATTTGAGGCGGCGTTGTTACCACGTAATTTCAACCAAAAAAATATATGTGGGGACATTGAATCAACGTTGAAAACTGATTGAATTTGCAAAAAAATGATCAACTAAAGGCATTTTCACCAACTTTTAACCTCCATCCAATGACATGGTGACATGTTTTGTTCAGCTTCCACAATCTTCTTATTATCAATTTATTTCAACCAATCACCAGTCATTTGTGTCAGCGATGTACATGTTGAGTGCCTTTCTCTGTAAGCATGCTGAAAGTCTGTTACCAATTTGTTTAGAGAGAAACAGCATTGTATTTGGTCAAACACCATTTTTTCCAACAGTTTGCTCAGAGCTGGCAGAAAGCTGATTGGTCTGTTGTTAGAACCAGTAAAGTTCACTTTACCATTCTTTGGTAGCGGAATGACTTTGGCTTCCCTCCAGGCCGGAGGACAAACACCTTCCTCTAGACTCAGATTAAAGATATGACAGATAGGAGTGACTATAGAGTTAGCTACCATCCTCAGAGCCTTTCATCTAAATTGTCAATGCCAGGATGTTTGCCATTATTGATTGATAACAATATTTTTTCAACTGTCCCACACTAACTTTACAAAATTCAAACTTACAATGCTTTTCTTTGATCATTTGTTTTTTTATGCATGAATACACAGTGGCTACCCATCATGTTTTGAGCCCCACATTTTGTATTAAAAAAATGTACAGTATATATACACTACCGTTCAAAAGTCTGGGGTCACTTACTTGTTTTTGAAAGAAAAGCACATTTTTTTGAATATCAAAATAACATCAAATTGATCAAAAATACAGTGTAGACATTGTTAATGTTGTAAATGACTATTGTAGCTGAAATGGTTAATATTTTATGGAATATCTGCATAGGCGTACAGAGGCCCATTATCAGCAACCATCACTCCTGTGTTCCAATGGCACGTTGTGTTAGCTAATATCAGTTTGTCATTTTAAAAGGCTAATTGATCATTAGAAAACCCTTTTGCAATTATGTTAGCACAGCTGAAAACTGTTGGTCTGATTAAAGAAGCAATAAAACTGTCCTTCTTTAGACGAGTTGAGTATCCGGAGCCTCAGCATTTGTGAGTTCAATTACAGGCTCAAAATGACCAGAAACAAAGAACTTTCTTCTGAAACTCGTCAGTCTATTCTTTTCCCGGAAAAATGAAAGCTATTCCATGTGAGAAATTGCCAAGAAACTGAAGATCTCGTACAACACTGTGTACTACTCTCTTCACAGAACAGCAAACTGTCTCTAACCAGAATATAAAGAGGAGTGGGAGGGCCCGGTGCACAACTGAGCAAGAGAACAAGTACATTAGAGTGTCAAGTTTGAGAAACAGACGCCTTAGAAGTCCTCAACTGGCAGCTTCATTAAATATTACCCGCAAAACACCAGTCTCAACGTCAACAGTGAAGAGGCAACTCCGGGATGCTGGCCTTCTAGGCAGGGTTCCTCTGTCCAGTCTCAACGTCAACAGTGAAGAGGCGACTCCGGGATGCTGGCCTTCTAGGCAGGGTTCCTCTGTCCAGTCTCAACGTCAACAGTGAAGAGGCGACTCCGGGATGCTGGCCTTCTAGGCAGAGTTCCTCTGTCCAGTCTCAACGTCAACAGTGAAGAGGCGACTCCGGGATGCTGGCCTTCTAGGCAGAGTTCCTCTGTCCAGTCTCAACGTCAACAGTGAAGAGGCGACTCCGGGATGCTGGCCTTCTAGGCAGGGTTCCTCTGTCCAGTCTCAACGTCAACAGTCTCGGGATGCTGGCCTTCTAGGCAGGGTTCCTCTGTCCAGTCTGTCAACAGAAGGCGACTCCGGGATGCTGGCCTTCTAGGCAGGGTTCCTCTGTCCAGTCTCAACGTCAACAGTGAAGAGGCGACTCCGGGATGCTGGCCTTCTAGGCAGGGTTCCTCTGTCCAGTCTCAACGTCAACAGTGAAGAGGCGACTCCGGGATGCTGGCCTTCTAGGCAGAGTTCCTCTGTCCAGTCTCAACGTCAACAGTGAAGAGGCGACTCCGGGATGCTGGCCTTCTAGGCAGAGTTCCTCTGTCCAGTCTCAACGTCAACAGTGAAGAGGCGACTCCGGGATGCTGGCCTTCTAGGCAGAGTTCCTCTGTCCAGTCTCAACGTCAACAGTGAAGAGGCGACTCCGGGATGCTGGCCTTCTAGGCAGAGTTCCTCTGTCCAGTCTCAACCTCAACAGTGAAGAGGCGACTCCGGGATGCTGGCCTTCTAAGCAGGGTTCCTCTGTCCAGTCTCAACGTCAACAGTGAAGAGGCGACTCCGGGATGCTGGCCTTCTAGGCAGAGTTCCTCTGTCCAGTCTCAACATCAACAGTGAAGAGGCAAATCCGGGATGCTGGCCTTCTAGGCAGAGTTGCAAAGAAAAAGCCATATCTCAGACTGGCCAATAAAAATACAAGACAGTTCTGACAGTCAGTTTCTTAACAGGTGTATGCTTATCAATAATAGGAAGAAGTGCAGCGTCTGGATGCTCCTTATTAATCACATCAGACCAACAAATATTCCACTTAAGAGTCACAGCAAAAATGTTTGTATGATCTCTTATACTGTATACTATTTTAGCCCAGCTTTTGCAACCAGTAGCGCTCATTGGACTCACCTGGACTCCTTCACGTTGTTGATTACCCCCTGTATATCTGTCTGTTCCTCTGTGGTGTTCCTGTGTCCTCATTAATTGTTGTTAAGTGTTCCCGTCCAGACACTGTTCCTGTTCTGTTTCATGTCCGTCAGCTAATAACCCTTCCCTCCCTGTACCTGCTTCTCATCTGCTGTGTCGATCCTTCCACCCCCATAAGCATTCCTGTCTCTCTATAGATGTTATATCCTTGTATTTCTACAGCTGTATCATCAAAGGAATTATCTAAGTGAGTCTCAGAAATGGCTAATATGTGAATGTCATTGATATAATATTATTTCTAAAGCTACACACATTAATATGGGCTCAGCCCTTTCCTGGGTAGCTTCTCAGAGACAGACATAATATGGAAAAGAACAAACAAAGCAAGAGAAAAAAACATTAGCGGTCCATTAATCAGTTGCTCTGTGTACAGTAGGTGTGTGTGTGTGTTGCGGGGTTGAAGCTACGAACCCATAGGCTTGGCTCTCATCACTTCCAGGCTTTTGGGAGGGAAGGTAGACAATGAGCCTTTCATAGCGGATGTAAGCAATGTCCCCACTCGCTCTGGCAGCTTTCATGGCCGGGATGAGTTATTTTATCTTCTAGCGCACATCTTTAGGATAGTCCTCGTTGAGGAAGATGTACATTCCCCTCAAGTTCTTGACTAATGTCCTCTCTCAATGACTTACAGATTGTTGTCACCTTGCCGTTTTGCTGTTTAAACTCATCAGGCTGACCTTGGGAGAACTGCAAACTGCTCTTCGGGTCCTGGACCTCTCTGATCAGGTGTATTATTTTAATAGTTCACTCCACCAGTATTTGGACAAAACACTTGAAGCAATTTTTTTGTTTGTTGTAATAACTGCTTGTAGAAGTATTTCTGTTTGTTTAGTTGATCCTTCACCTGTGATAGAGAGACACCACTGTCTTCAATGGTACTCCCACTGGCTTTGGTCTTTGTCATTGTAGCAACGGAGGCTACGCTGTTACTCCCTGCAATTTCAGACAGGGCAAGTCGCATGGAAGATGGAAATAGCAACAAACAGTAGGGGTCTAGACAGCCACAAGCCCGGTACAATCCGCGGTCCCAGCCACAAGGGCTAATCGCGTCATGGGCTGTATTCAAGCCCTCAAGGACACCCCGCTAGCTTAATAGGCAGCTAACAGTGGCAGCTAGGCCAGCTGCTACGCCAAGCAGCTCATCATCAGACCCTCGGTCGGCAGGAGCCAACCATGTCGCGAGATCAAAATCAAAAGGTAGGTAGCTATTTATTAAACTTTTCCAATAGAACACTTTTTTCAGACACTTTCCAAACCAACAAACCAAGCTCTGCCTCATTCTGCGTGCAACAGGAAGTGACGGTCAGGCTTACCACCAGACATCTGTGCCCAGTGGGATGTTGTTGCTCTTCACTTCATCATTGATCCACAGTGAATACAACAACCAGAGATAGAACAGGAGAATGATCCCACAACACTTGATTTCTCAGCTATCTCTGTGGGTTGACTGGGTTCAGAAAGGGTTTATTTCTCAGCTATCTCTGTGGGTTGACTGGGTTCAGAAAGGGTTTATTTCTCAGCTATCTCTGTGGGTTAACTGGGTTCAGAAAGGGTTTATTTCTCAGCTATCTCTGTGGGTTGACTGGGTTTAGAAAGGGTTTATTTCTCTGCTATCTCTGTGGGTTGACTGGGTTCAGAAAGGGTTTATTTCTCAGCTATCTCTGTGGGTTAACTGGGTTCAGAAAGGGTTTATTTCTCAGCTATCTCTGTGGGTTGACTGGGTTCAGAAAGGGTTTATTTCTCTGCTATCTCTGTGGGTTGACTGAGTTCAGAAAGGGTTTATTTCTCTGCTATCTCTGTGGGTTGACTGGGTTTAGAAAGGGTTTATTTCTCTGCTATCTCTGTGGGTTGACTGGGTTCAGAAAGGGTTTATTTCTCTGCTATCTCTGTGGGTTGACTGGGTTCAGAAAGGGTTTATTTTGAAGTGACAGGTCAAAAAAACAGATCCTAGAGATGAGTATTAACTGTGTACTGCCAGGGCTCACCCAGTAATTTGGCACCTGGGGAAAACTAGCTAGATATCAAAGAGAAGATGTCTTAGCGTTGCCGGGGTTTGGTAATGAGATGCAGACAGTTCTCCCCTGTTGCCATCTATCACCGGAGAAAATCTCAAGAGACTAACTTTACTTTTAGTTTGCCTCCTATGCAGACTGTGTATGTGTGTGTGTGTGTGTGTGTGTGTGTGTGTGTGTGTGTGTGTGTGTGTGTGTGTGTGTGTTAGTGTGTGTGTGTGTGTGAAAAACATCTCTCTATGCTTCTACTACATGACTAGTAGAGCTGGGTAAATGGGGAACACAGTTGTTAGACTGTTGATTGTTTACACCCAGACATTATTGTGTTTTAACCATCATCTAATATGTACTACATTTGATTACAGCGATCATGCCATGATGAGTGTTGGGGTTAAATAACATATTTTACTGAAGGAAATGGGAAATAAAGGTCAATGTAACATTTACCCAAACTGCAAAGTCTTCAAATAGTTATGATAATATACCATGTTGTACTGTATAACCATGTATATTAACACAGTGCTGTGTGGGTAATATACCATGTTGTACTGTATAACCATGTATATTAACACAGTGCTGTGTGGGTAATATACCATGTTGTACTGTATAACCATGTATAGAATCACAGTGCTGTGTGGGTAATATACCATGTTGTACTGTATAACCATGTATAGAAACACAGTGCTGTGTGGGTTATATACCATGTTGTACTGTATAACCATGTATAGAAACACAGTGCTGTGTGGGTTATATACCATGTTGTGCTGTATAACCATGTATGGAATCACAGTGCTGTGTGGGTAATATACCATGTTGTACTGTATAACCATGTATAGAAACACAGTGCTGCGTGGGTTATATACCATGTTGTACTGTATAACCATGTATAGAAACACAGTGCTGTGTGGGTTATATACCATGTTGTACTGTATAACCATGTATAGAAACACAGTGCTGTGTGGGTTATATACCATGTTGTACTGTATAACCATGTATAGAAACACAGTGCTGTGTGGGTTATATACCATGTTGTGCTGTATAACCATGTATGGAATCACAGTGCTGTGTGGGTAATATACCATGTTGTACTGTATAACCATGTATAGAATCACAGTGCTGTGTGGGTAATATACCATGTTGTACTGTATAACCATGTATAGAAACACAGTGCTGTGTGGGTTATATACCATGTTGTACTGTATAACCATGTATAGAATCACAGTGCTGTGTGGGTAATATACCATGTTGTACTGTATAACCATGTATAGAATCACAGTGCTGTGTGGGTAATATACCATGTTGTACTGTATAACCATGTATAGAAACACAGTGCTGTGTGGGTAATATACCATGTTGTACTGTATAACCATGTATGGAATCACAGTGCTGTGTGGGTAATATACCATGTTGTACTGTATAACCATGTATAGAAACACAGTGCTGTGTGGGTTATATACCATGTTGTACTGTATAACCATGTATAGAAACACAGTGCTGTGTGGGTTATATACCATGTTGTGCATGGATGTTAAATCAGGGAGGTGATTGGCCCTGCAGACTGTAAGTAATTGTATCTGTCTCTGTCTCTATGTGTAGGAGTAAATGTTCCTGTGATCCATAATGCTTAATTTTGGATCTAGACAGAGTGAGAGGTAGAGTGAGAGGTAGAGTGAGAGGTAGAGTGTGAGAGAGTGCAAGAGAGTGCGAGAGAGAGAGCTTGCTTTCATAGATCAGATTCCATCTTTTCATACGGTATAGCTATAGTAAAATCATCTTTATCACTATGTGCTGTTTTGGCATCACTTAGTTCCTTCCCATAAGAGACGGAAAGAGAGCGAGAGAGAAAGATGGAGAGAATGAGAGAATGAATGTGCCAGAGAGGGAGAGAGTGGGAAAGAGAGAGGAGAGAAATGAGAGAGAGACAGAAAGCAAGAGTAAACCAATCAATATTAATCTGATCTCTCTGTAATTATTCCTGAAGAGTCATCTGAATGGAGGCTGATACAGGATGCTGAGGTGAATGTATGCAGAGGACAGTGGAAGGTCATTAGACATTATCTATTCACACTGATGAACCAGGCCAAGCCTAGTAGTATTTTAAAACCTTTCTTTAACTAGGCAAGTCAGTTAAGAACAAATTATTATTTACAATGACAGCCTATTGGGGAACAGTGGGTTAACTGCCTTGTTCAGGGGTAGAACGACACATTTGTACTTTGTCAGCTCAGGGATCGAATCCAGCAACCTTTCAGTTACTGGCCCAACCCTCTAACCACTAGGCTACCTGCCACCCCGAGTAAAGCCAAGCTGAGTAAAGCCAAGTTAAAGCCAAGCCGAGTAAAGCCAAGCTGAGTAAAGCCAAGGTAAAGCCAAGCCGAGTAAAGCCAAGCCGAGTAAAGCCAAGCCGAGTAAAGCCAAGCCGAGTAAAGTCAAGCCGGGTAAAGCCAAGTCGAGTAAAGCCAAGTCGAGTAAAGCCAAGCCGAGTAAAGCCAAACAGAGTAAAGCCAAACAGAGTAAAGCCAAGCTGACTAAAGCCAAGCTGACTAAAGCCAAGCCGAGTAAAGCCAAACCGAGTAAAGCCAAGCTGAGTAAAGCCAAGGTAAAGCCAAACCGAGTAAAGCCAAGGTAAAGCCAAGCCGAGTAAAGCCAAGCCGAGTAAAGCCAAGGTAAAGCCAAGCCGAGTAAAGCCAAACTAGTAAAGCCAAGGTAAAGCCAAGCCGGTAAAGCCAATGGGTAAAGCCAAAAAGTAAAGCCAAGGTAAGCCAAGATTTGTAAAGCCAAGCCGAGTAAAGCCAAGCCGAGTAAAGCCAAGCCGAGTAAAGCCAAACCGAGTAAATCCAAACCGAGTAAAGCCAAGGTAAACCCAAACCGAGTAAACCCAAACCGAGTAAACCCAAACCGAGTAAAGCCAAACCGAGTAAAGCCAAACCGAGTAAAGCCAAACCGAGTAAAGCCAAACCGAGTAAAGCCAAGGTAAAGCCAAACCGAGTAAAGCCAAACCGAGTAAAGCCAAACCGAGTAAAGCCAAACCGAGTAAAGCCAAGCCGAGTAAAGCCAAACCGAGTAAAGCCAAGCTGAGTAAAGCCAAGGTAAACCCAAACCGAGTAAACCCAAACCGAGTAAAGCCAAGCCGAGTAAAGCCAAGCCGAGTAAAGCCAAGCCGAGTAAAGCCAAACCGAGTAAAGCCAAACCGAGTAAAGCCAAGGTAAAGCCAAACCGAGTAAAGCCAAGCCGAGTAAAGCCAAGCCGAGTAAAGCCAAACCGAGTAAAGCCAAGCCGAGTAAAGCCAAGCCGAGTAAAGCCAAGCCGAGTAAAATCATGCTGTGCTGGCCTGTTTATTCATCCATTATTGCAGCTGGAATCATTCTGGAAATTACAATGTGAAAGAAAAGTATAAAAACCAGCAAATGACAGTTTGGGTGTCAATCTGCATGCAGATATTGATAGTAGTCTCTATCATTGGTTTGTGAGGATGGGTTGGAGATAGTTCTCCACATGTTGAAGCCACGACAAGCACAAATTGGTCAGACAAAAGAGGCCATTGAGCGGTAGCCCCACTACAGGCTGTGTGATCCTACAGCCTGGTTAGTGTGTGCTGGATGACATTGTGATGCGGTGGTGGAGCGGTAGCCCCACTCAGTACAGGCTGTGTGATCCTACAGCCTGGTTAGTCTGTGCTCGATGACATTGTGATGCGGTGGTGGAGCGGTAGCCCCACTCAGTACAGGCTGTGTGATCCTACAGCCTGGTTAGTGTGTGCTGGATGACATTGTGATGCGGTGGTGGAGCGGTAGCCCCACTCAGTACAGGCTGTGTGATCCTACAGCCTGGTTAGTCTGTGCTGGATGACATTGTGATGCGGTGGTGGAGCGGTAGCCCCACTCAGTACAGGCTGTGTGATCCTACAGCCTGGTTAGTCTGTGCTCGATGACATTGTGATGCGGTGGTGGAGCGGTAGCCCCACTCAGTACAGGCTGTGTGATCCTACAGCCTGGTTAGTCTGTGCTGGATGACATTGTGATGCGGTGGTGGAGCGGTAGCCCCACTCAGTACAGGCTGTGTGATCCTACAGCCTGGTTAGTCTGTGCTGGATGACATTGTGATGCGGTGGTGGAGCGGTAGCCCCACTCAGTACAGGCTGTGTGATCCTACAGCCTGGTTAGTCTGTGCTGGATGACATTGTGATGCGGTGGTGGAGCGGTAGCCCCACTCAGTACAGGCTGTGTGATCCCACAGCCTGGTTAGTGTGTGCTGGATGACATTGTGATGCGGTGGTGGAGCGGTAGCCCCACTCAGTACAGGCTGTGTGATCCTACAGCCTGGTTAGTCTGTGCTCGATGACATTGTGATGCGGTGGTGGAGCGGTAGCCCCACTCAGTACAGGCTGTGTGATCCTACAGCCTGGTTAGTCTGTGCTGGATGACATTGTGATGCGGTGGTGGAGCGGTAGCCCCACTCAGTACAGGCTGTGTGATCCTACAGCCTGGTTAGTCTGTGCTGGATGACATTGTGATGCGGTGGTAGAGCGGTAGCCCCACTCAGTACAGGCTGTGTGATCCTACAGCCTGGTTAGTCTGTGCTGGATGACATTGTGATGCGGTGGTGGAGCGGTAGCCCCACTCAGTACAGGCTGTGTGATCCTACAGCCTGGTTAGTGTGTGCTGGATGACATTGTGATGCGGTGGTGGAGCGGTAGCCCCACTCAGTACAGGCTGTGTGATCCTACAGCCTGGTTAGTCTGTGCTGGATGACATTGTGATGCGGTGGTGGAGCGGTAGCCCATCATTCCTATTGTTCCTGAACATTACACAAACTAGCTCAGCCAGATCCCCCAGCCTAGTCCCCTGTCACTTGGCAGTGGTGTGAAAGCAGGTTAGTTAGCTCTGTTAATTGCTTCCCATTTGATAGTGAGCGTGGTTCTGTCAGGAAAAAACAGAACGAACTGAATAGAAATACACATGTAATGGAACATTAAATCCACAAGCTTTCACTCTATTGGTCAAATTCCTCCCGTCGTTCGCTGTCTCAGTAGAGGAACGTCTAAAGACTACAGACTGAATGAACTAGCAAGACAAGCTACACTAGTGAGCTAAAACACAAATACCTCTATGCATTCCTTTGACCTGTAACGTTTCTACTTTCTCCCATGTTGGGAGGGATTACAGTAGGGTACGAAGGTCATCACCTCTGTGTGTGGGAACATCCGGAGGAGGTCAAGGGGTCTGTGTCAGGGTAGTAGGGTCAGACAGCGATGCATTACACTACCCTCTAACTCAACTGGACTCTGTAGGACAGTAGTCGGGTGTGTCACGCCCTGACCTTAGAGAGCCTTTTTATTTCTCTATTTGGTTAGGTCAGAGTGTGATATGAGTGGGCAGTCTAGTTTGTCTATTTCTTTGTTGGCCGGATATGGTTCCCCATCAGAGGCAGCTGTCTATCGTTCTCTCTGATTGGGGATCATACTGAGGCAGCCCTTTTTCCCACCTTCAGTTGTGGGATCTTGTCTTTGTGTAGTTGCTATCTGGCGCTACAGAGCTTTACGTCTGTTTGTATTTTTATTTTTTTTGGTGTCATTTTAAGTAAAAGTAAAATGTACATCTACCACGCTGCACCTTTGTCTTCCTCCAACGACGGATGTAACAGGGTGTGTCTTACTGATACACAGATAGAGAGAGATAGAGTTTGCTTTCATAGATCCTATTCCATCTTATCATATAGCTATAGTGAAATCATCTTTATCACTATGTGACATTTTGGCATCACTTAGTCCCTTCCCATAATTCCCTTGGGCAGGAAGCAGAAATCCAGAAATGCATATGGTGTGTATAAGGGGATTATCCTATAACCTTTGACACCTGGGTGACCCTGAACACATGGCTGTTAGCTGACCCCTCCTGGGTGAAATGTCTTTAGAGAGGAGAGGGAATCTGTTTCAGGGAGTACCAACATCTGGTGGGTTCTTACTCAGCATATTGTCCTCTGAATGAGGAGTGGTCAAGGAGCGCTCGCTGAATGACTGGTATTTATTAGGGATCCCCATTAGTTCTGCCAAGGCGGCAGCTACTCTTCCTCGGGTCCAAACGCATAAAGACACTTACATTACATATAAAACAAAATATAAAACAGCACATCACATAACATTATTACACCACTATATATCTACAATACAAAATGTATAATATTGTACGTGTGTGTAGAGTGCGTATGTCTGTACCTTTGTGTGTGTCTCTTCACAGTCCCCGTTGTTCCATAAGGTGCATTTTTACCTGTTTTTGAAATTTGATTCTACCGCTTGCATCAGTTCACTGATGTGGAATATACACTACTCAAAACATAAAGGGAACACTTAAACAACACAATGTAACTCCAAGTCAATCACAATTCTGTGAAATCAAACTGTCCACTTAGGAAGCAGCACTGATTGACAATACATTTCACATGCTGTTGTGCAAATGAAAAAGACAACAGGTGAAAAGTATAGGCAATTAGCAAGACACCCCCAATAAAGGAGTGGTTCTGCAGGTGGTGACCAGAGACCACTTCTCAGTTCCTATGCTTCCAGGCTGATGTTTTGGTCACTTTTGAATGCTGGTGGTGCTTTCACTCTAGTGGTAGCATGAGTCTACAACCCACACAAGTGGCTCAGGTAGTGCAGCTCATCCAGGATGGCACATCAAAGCGAGCTGTGGCAAGAAGGTTTGCTGTGTCTGTCAGCGTAGTGTCCAGAGCATGGAGGCGCTACCAGGAGACAGGCCAGTGCATCAGGAGACGTGGAGGAGGCCGTAGGAGGGCAACAACCCAGCAGCAGGACCGCTACCTCCGCCTTTGTGCAAGGAGGAGCAGGAGGAGCACTGCCAGAGCTGCCAGAGTCCTGCAAAATGACCTCCAGCAGGCCACAAATGTGCATGTATCTGCTCAAACTCAAACTCAGACTCCATGAGGGTGGTGAGGGTGGTATGAGGGCCCGACGTCCACAGGTGGGGGTTGTGCTTAAAGCCCAACACCGTGCAGGTGTTTGGCATTTGCCAGGGAACACCAGGATTGGCAAATTCGCCACTGGCGCCCTGTGCTCTTCACAGATTAAAGCAGGTTCACACTGAGCACATGTGACAGACGTGACAGTCTGGAGACACTGTGGAGAACGTTCTGCTGCCTGCAGCATCCTCCAGCATGACCGGTTTGGCGGTGGGTCAGTCATGGTGTGGGGTGGCATTTCTTTGGGGGGCCGCACAGCCCTCCATGTGCTCGTCAGAGGTAGCCTGACTGCCATTAGGTACCGAGATGAGATCCTCAGACCCCTTGTGAGACCATATGCTGGTGCGGTTGGCCCTGCAAGACAATGCTAGACCTCATGTGGCTGGAGTGTGTCAGCAGTTCCTGCAAGAGGAAGGCATTGATGCTATGGACTGGCCCGCCCGTTCCCCAGACCTGAATCCAATTGAGCACATCTGGGACATCATGTCTTGCTCCATCCACCAACGACACATTGCACCACAGACTGTCCAGGAGTTGGCGGATGCTTTAGTCCAGGTCGGGGAGGAGATCCCTCAGGAGACCATCCGCCACCTCATCAGGAGCATGCCCAGGCGTTGTAGGTAGGTCATACAGGCACGTGGAGGCCACACACACTACTGAGCCTCATTTAGACTTGTTTTAAGGACATTACATCAAAGTTGGATCAGCCTGTAGTGTGGTTTTCCACTTTAATTTTGAGTGTGACTCCAAATCCAGACCTCCATGGGTTGATACATTTGATTTCCATTTGATTTCCATTGATAATTTTTGTGTGATTTTGTTGTCAGCTCATTCAACTATGTAAAGAAAAAAGTATTTAATAAGAAAATGTAATTAATTCAGATCTAGGACGTGCTATTTTAGTGTTCCCTTTATCTTTTTGAGCAGTGTAGTTCCATGGAGTCATGGTTCTATGTAGTACTGTGCCCCTCCCATAGTTTCTCCCATACTTGGTGCATCCTTCTTGACTAGAGAAGCTGTCAACACTTGTTAAAGCTAGTTAAGAGGGAGGAACAGGGTATTATGTAAGTGTTGTCTTACGCTAGATAGTTAAAAGGGAGGAACAGGGTATTATGTAAGTGTTGTCTTACTAGTTATTTAAAAGGGAGGAACAGGGTTATTATGTATGTGTTGTCTTACGCTAGATAGTTAAAAGGGAGGAACAGGGTATTATGTAAGTGTTGTCTTACACTAGTTATTTAAGAGGGAGGAACAGGTTATTATGTATGTGTTGTCTTACACTAGTTAGTTAAGAGGGAGGAACAGGTTAATATGTAAGTGTTGTCTCACACTAGATAGTTAAGAGGGAGGAACAGGTTAATATGTAAGTGTTGTCTCACACTAGATAGTTAAGATGGGAGGAACAGGTTATTATGTAAGTGTTGTCTTACACTAGTTAGTTAAGAGGAAACAGGTTATTAACCAACTGTTGTCCACAATAGTCATGCAGAACCCAGAAGAAGAGGCAGAACAGCAGTACTTATGTAAGGTTGTCTTAATAAAGTAAGAGGGAGGAACAGTCCTTCAATACCAAATGGTAAATCCAAAAGTCAGCAGAATAGCACCAAAAATACTTGAGTTGCAATCAGTTAAGCTTCATTTGGTTGATTCCACAAGTTAGCATGATTTAATGAAAGAATACACAGAAACTAGGGCTCTGGTCCTAAACATACAAACACAGAGCACAGAACTCGTTGGAAACTAAAGGTTTAAATACAAGGGGATAGGCACAGGTGCAAATAATAATGGGGAACAAGGGAAAAAACATAAGGTCAAAAAGCACAATGGGGGCATCTAGTGACCAAAACCCGGAACAACCCTGGCCAAATCGTACAGAAGTTGGATTCCAAATGTTAAATGTCATCTTCTAGACACATGGAAATTAGTTTAGGGCAATTTAGGTTAAGGCAAAAACAATTTAGACTTTACTGGTTTAGACTAAAGATTGGTTTGCAATTTAGATTAATAACTGGGGCTTCATTTTGGTTTGATTTTTATTTATGGTTTTTACTTTTTTAGACTCTATTTAACCAGGCAAGTGGTTTGGAACAAATTCTTGATTTTCAATAAAGCCTGGGAACAGACTGGTTTAACTGCCTGTTCAGGGGCATGGATAAACAGGACAGATTTGTACCTTGTTTTTAGCTCGGGGTCTTTGAATGATTAAGTTACTAGACAAATGATGTTCTAGACCATAAGGCTACCCTGTCTAATAAAATTACTTTAGATAAATTTGGCTTGTTAATCAATCTGGTTTGTACTTATTTCATGTGACCAATCGTGTTTGTTTCTTAGAAAGGCACATTCTGATCCATTTATTTTCACTTTTTTTTATAGCATTTTGGTTGAGCCACCAATCACAGTGTGCAGTGCTTTGTTTGTGAAGGATGAGGTCACTGTGGTGCTGACACAAACAACAATTACACATGGAATAATGACAAAGATTCATTTGTCAATAACAAAATAGAACATTTGTATGGTTAATTGTAGGATTTTGGGTACTATATAAGGTAAGGCAATTTAAGACCCCTCATTGGGTTTATAACATCCCTCTTTAGTACTTTATAACATCCCTCTTTGGTACTATATACAATTTGGGTACTTATAACATCCTCTTTAGTACTATAAACATCCCTCTTTGGGTACTATATAACATCCCTCTTTGGGTACTATATAACATGGTTTGGTACTATATAACATGGTTTGGGTATAAACATCCCTCTTTAGGTACTAAATAACACTCTTTGGGACTATATAACATGGTTTAGGTACTATCCTCTGGTTTGGGACTAAAGATTAACAAAGATATAACATCCTCTTTAGATTTGATTTGGTACTATACTAAATACTGGTTAACATCCCTCTGGTACTATATAACATTTTGGGTACTGGTTTAGACTAAAGATCCTCTTTGGTTTATATAAAGACTGGTTTTGTACTAAAGACTTTGGGTTTTAACATCCTGGTTTGGGATAAATCCTCTTTGGTTTAACTGGTTTGGATTAAAGACTTTGGTTTAACATCCTCTTTGGGACTGGTTTAGAACAGACTGGTTTATATAAATCCCTCTTTGGGTACTGGTTTATAACATGGTTTGGGTACTATATAACATGGTTCTTTGGGACTAAAGTACTGGTTTAGATAAATCCTCTTTGGGTACTAAAACATCCTCTTTGGGTACTTTATAACATCCTCTTTAGACTAAATCCTCTTTGGGTACTGGTTTAAACATCCCTCTTTGGTTTAGATTAACAGAAGGTTTATATAACATCAACTTTTAGTACTAATAGACATTTGTACTATTTAACATCCTGGTTTGGATTAAATCCTCTTTGGGTACTATTAACATCCCTCTTTGGGTTTATACTAATCCTCTTTGGGTACTATATAACATCCTCTTTGGGTACATGGATAAGTCAGGTACTATATAACATCCTCTTTGGGTTTTTAACATCCCTCTTTGGGTCTATTAAATCCCTCTTTGGGTATTATATAACATCCCTCTTTGGGTACTTTATAACATCCCTCTTTGTACTATATAACATCCCATTTTGGGTACTATTAACATCCTCTTTGGGTACTTTATAACATCCCTTTTGGGTACTTTAACATCCTCTTTGGACTATGTAAGGACCTCGTTTGGGTACTATATAACATCCCTCTTTGGTACTATATAAATCCCTCTTTGGGCACATTCATATTCCATTTATTTTGTATTTTTTATAGCATTTTGGGTGAGCCACCAATCACAGTGTGTACTATATAAGTGCTTTGTTTATAAGGACTTTGGGTACTATGGTAACATCATTAAACATAATAACATCCCTCTGGTACTATATACATCCCTCTTTGGGACTATTAACATCCTCTTTGTACTATATAACATCCCTCTTTGGGTACTATATAACATCCTCTTTGGTATTAACATCCCCTTTGGGTTAACATCCTCTTTGGGTACTATATAACACCCCTCTTTTGGGTACTATTTAACACCCCTCTTTGGGTACTATATAACATCCTCTTTGGGTACTTTATAACACCCCTCTTTGGGTACTATATAACATCCTCTTTGGGTACTATATAACATCCCTCTTTGGGTACTATATAACATCCCTCTTTGGGTACTATATAACATCCTCTTTGGGTACTATATAACATCCCTCTTTGGGTACTATATAACATCCTCTTTGGGTACTATATAACATCCCTCTTTGGGTACTATATAACATCCTCTTTGGGTACTATATAACACCCCTCTTTTGGGTACTATTTAACACCCCTCTTTGGGTACTATATAACATCCTCTTTGGGTACTTTATAACACCCCTCTTTGGGTACTATATAACATCCCTCTTTGGGTACTATTTAACACCCCTCTTTGGGTACCATATAACATCCCTCTTTGGGTACTATATAACATCCCTCTTTGGGTACTATATAACACTCCTCTTTGGGTACTATATAACATCCTCTTTGGGTACTATATAACATCCTCTTTGGGTACTATATAACATCCCTCTTTGGGTACTATATAACATCCTCTTTGGGTACTTTATAACATCCCTCTTTGGGTACTATATAACATCCTCTTTGGGTACTATATAACATCCTCTTTGGGTACTATATAACATCATCTTTGGGTACTATATAACATCCCTCTTTGGGTACTATATAACATCCTCTTTGGGTACTATATAACATCCTCTTTGGGTACTATATAACATCCTCTTTGGGTACTATATAACATCCTCTTTGGGTACTATATAACATCCCTCTTTGGGTACTATATAACATCCCTCTTTGGGTACTATATAACATCCTCTTTGGGTACTATATAACATCCCTCTTTGGGTACTATATAACATCCCTCTTTGGGTACTATATAACATCCCTCTTTGGGTACTATATAACATCCCTCTTTGGGTACTATATAACATCCCTCTTTGGGTACTATATAACATCCCATTTTGGGTACTATATAACATCCTCTTTGGGTACTTTATAACATCCCTCTTTGGGTACTATATAACATCCTCTTTGGGTACTATATAACATCCCTCTTTGGGTACTATATAACATCCCTCTTTGGGTACTATATAACATCCTCTTTGGGTACTTTATAACATCCCTCTTTGGGTACTATATAACATCCTCTTTGGGTACTATATAACATCCTCTTTGGGTACTATATAACATCATCTTTGGGTACTATATAACATCCCTCTTTGGGTACTATATAACATCCTCTTTGGGTACTATATAACATCATCTTTGGGTACCATATAACATCCCTCTTTGGGTACTATATACCATCCTCTTTGGGTACTATATAACATCCTCTTTGGGTACTATATAACATCCCTCTTTGGGTACTATATAACATCCTCTTTGGGTACTATATAACATCCCTCTTTGGGTACTATATAACATCCCTCTTTGGGTACTATATAACATCCCTCTTTGGGTACTTTATAACATCCATCTTTGGGTACTATATAACATCCCTCTTTGGGTACTATATAACATCCCTCTTTGGGTACTATATAACATCCCTCTTTGGGTACTATATAACATCCTCTTTGGGTACTATATAACATCCTCTTTGGGTACTATATAACATCCCTCTTTGGGTACTATATAACATCCCTCTTTGGGTACTATATAACGTCCCTCTTTGGGTACTATATAACATCATCTTTGGGTACTATATAACATCCTCTTTGGGTACTATATACCATCCTCTTTGGGTACTATATAACATCCTCTTTGGGTACTATATACCATCCTCTTTGGGTACTATATAACATCCCTCTTTGAGGTACTATATAACATCCCTCTTTGGGTACTATATAACATCCTCTTTGGGTACTATATAACATCCCTCTTTGGGTACTATATAACACCCTCTTTGGGTACTATATAACATCCTCTTTGGGTACTATATAACATCCTCTTTGGGTACTATATAACATCCTGTACTATATAACATCCTCTTTGGGTACTATATAACATCCCTCTTTGGGTACTATATAACATCCCTCTTTGGGTCTATATAACATCCCTCTTTGGGTACTATATAACATCCCTCTTTGGTACTATATAACATCCCTCTTTGGGTACATATATTTATTTGGGTACTTTATAACATCCCTCTTTGGGTACTATATAACATCCATCTTTGGGTACTATATAACATCCCTCTTTGGGTACTATATAACATCCTCTTTGGGTACTATATAACATCCCTCTTTGGGTACTATATAACATCCCTCTTTGGGTACTATATAACATCCCTCTTTGGGTACTATATAACATCCCTCTTTGGGTACTATATAACATCCCTCTTTGGCCTATATAACATCCCTCTTTGGGTACTATATAACATCCCTCTTTGGGTACTATATAACATCCCTCTTTGGGTACTATATAACATCCCTCTTTGGGTACTATATAACATCCTCTTTGGGTACTTTATAACATCCTCTTGGGTACTATATAACATCCTCTTTGGGTACTTTATAACATCCCTCTTTGGGTACTATATAACATCCTCTTTGGGTACTATATAACATCATCTTTTACTATAACATCCCTCTTTGGTACTAAACATCCTCTTTGTATAAACTATATAACATCCTCTTTGGGTACTATTAACACAGTACTATATAACATCCTCTTTGGGTACTATATAACATCCTCTTTGGGTACTATATAACATCCTCTTTGGGTACTATATACCATCCTCTTTGGGTACTATATAACATCCCTCTTTGGGTACTATATAACATCCCTCTTTGGGTACTATATAACATCCCTCTTTGGGTACTATATAACATCCCTCTTTGGGTACTATATAACACCCCTCTTTGGGTACTATATAACATCCCTCTTTGGGTACTATATAACATCCCTCTTTGGGTACTATATAACATCCTCTTTGGGTACTATATAACATCCCTCTTTGGGTACTATATAACATCCTCTTTGGGTACTATATAACATCCCTCTTTGGGTACTATATAACATCCTCTTTGGGTACTATATAACATCCCTCTTTGGGTACTATATACCATCCCTCTTTGGGTACTATATAACATCATCTTTGGGTACTTTATAACATCCCTCTTTGGGTACTGTATAACATTTGGGTACTATATAACATCCTCTTTGGGTACTTTATAACATCCCTCTTTGGGTACTATATAACATCCTCTTTGGGTACTATATAACATCCTCTTTGGGTACTATATAACATCATCTTTGGGTACTATATAGCATCCCTCTTTGGGTACTATATAACATCCTCTTTGGGTACTATATAACATCCCTCTTTGGGTACTATATAATATCCCTCTTTGGGTACTATATAACATCCCTCTTTGGGTACTATATAACATCCCTCTTTGGGTACTATATAACATCCCTCTTTGGGTACTATATAACACCCCTCTTTGGGTACTATATAACACCCATCTTTGGGTACTATATAACACCCCTCTTTGGGTACTATATAACATCCCTCTTTGGGTACTATACAACATCCCTCTTTGGGTACTATATAACATCCCTCTTTGGGTACTATATAACATCCCTCTTTGGGTACTATATAACATCCATCTTTGGGTACTATATAACATCCCTCTTTGGGTACTATATAACATCCTCTTTGGGTACTATATAACATCCCTCTTTGGGTACTGTTATAACATCCCTCTTTGGGTACTATATAACATCCCTCTTGGGTACTATATAACATCCATCTTTGGGTACTATATAACATCCCTCTTTGGGTACTATATAACATCCCTCTTTGGGTACTATATAACATCCCTCTTTGGGTACTATATAACATCCCTCTTTGGGTACTATATAACATCCTCTTTGGGTACTTTATAACATCCTCTTTGGGTACTATATAACATCCTCTTTGGGTACTTTATAACATCCCTCTTTGGGTACTATATAACATCTGTTCACTATATAACATCATCTTTGGGTACTATATAGTTACTATTTAACATCCTCTTTGGGTACTATATAACATCCTCTTTGGGTACTATATAACATCTGTTACTATATAATGATCCTCTTTGGGTACTATATACCATTCTCTTTGGGTACATATAACAGGGTACTATATTGTTCTCTATATAACAGTAATGACATCCTCTTTGGGTACTATATGTTCTCTGTTGGGTACAGTAATGAGTGTTACTATATAACATGTTCTCTGTTACACAGTAATGAGGGTACTATATAACATTCTCTTTACACAGTAATGACCCCTCTTTGGGTACGGTATTAACACCCCTCTTTGGGTACTATATAACATCCCTCTTTGGGTACTATATAACATGTTCTCTGGGTACCGATTGAAAAGGGACAGCATATCATTTCTCAGACAATACTAACAGTAATGAGAGAGTGAGTATTGTTCTCTGTTACACAGTGGTGAGTGGTGGTGGTGGTGGTGTTCTCTGTTACACAGTAATGAGAGTGTTCAGCCTATAGGTTTTATCTGCCTCCACGGCCAGCTAGCCAGGTCATCAACCTGATGTGTGTATGGTTGTGTGCAATTATACTGTGTCCATCAACATTGATATCAATTAGATGATGGTAAGGCAGACTGGCCTTCATAGCATAGTATTGATTTGATTAAGGAATCTACTAACAAGAACATTGACCACATCGTGGGTGTATGTGTTTGTTGTCAGTGTGGGGCGGAATCCAATTTCAGCTAATTTGAGTCAGTAATTTACATTTATTTTGCCACTACAATTCAACTCTACATAATTTATCTGGCCCATTAAAAAGATAAATGGACATTGTTTGGTATCCCAAATAGCACCCTATTCCCGACATGGTGCACTACGTTCGACATGGGCCCATAGGGAACAGGTTGCAATTTGGGATTCAGCATTTGTATCAACTAAAACTAGCCACTCTGGTAAGAAAATTTTTATAAACTTCTTGGAAAATGTATAAATTCATAAATGTAGTGTGCACGTTAATTAACACAGAGATAATGCATGGAAGTGATCTATCCTTTAATTGATGTAAAGTCAGTATAGTTTATTGGCATTTTCATTCGACACAGGACATATAAAGCGGTATGGTACTGAGCTTGTCTGATGACCACAGGTGGATTCATGTTCTATAGTCTGTGAATGGGATTAAACATTTATTCATGAGGCTGGATAGTTGTGGATGGCTTCCCTGTTACACAGTAATGGGAACAATACCATCTACTCTATACCATCTACTGCATCTTGCCTATGCCGTTCGGCCATCGCTAATTACTATTTTTTTGTATGTACATATTCTTATTCATTCCTTTACACTTGTGTGTATAAGGTAGTTGTGAAATGGTTAGGTTAGACTACTTGTTAGATATTATACGGTCGGAACTAGAAGCACAATATTTCCCAGCATTAACATCTGCTAACCATGTGTATCGGACCAATAAAATTTGATTTGATTTAATGAGGGTTCGGTATTGTTCTCTGTTACACAGTAATAAGGGTATGGTATTGTTCTCTGTTACACAGTCAAGGGTTCGGTATTGTTCTCTGTTACACAGTAAAATACGGTATTGTTCTCTGTTATACAGTAATGAGGGTACGGTATTGTTCTCTGTTACACAGTAATGAGGGTTCGGTATTGTTCTCTGTTATACAGTAATAAGGGTACGGTATTGTTCTCTGTTACACAGTAATAAGGTTACGGTATTGTTCTCTGTTACACAGTAATGAGGGTACGGTATTGTTCTCTGTTACACAGTAATGAGGGTACGGTATTGTTCTCTGTTACACAGTAATGACACACACACGGTATTGTTCTCTGTTACACAGTAATGAGGGTACGGTATTGTTCTCTGTTACACAGTAATGATTGATGGTATTGTTCTCTGTTACACAGTAATGAGGGTACGGTATTGTTCTCTGTTACACAGCCCCGGTATTGTTCTCTGTTACACAGTACCTGTATTGTTCTCTGTTACACAGTAATGGTGTATTGTTCTCTGTTACACAGTAATGGGTTCGGTATTGTTCTCTGTTACACAGTAATGAGGGCGGTATTGTTCTCTGTTACACAGTAATGAGGGACGGTATTGTTCTCTGTTACACAGTAATGATGGGACAGTATTGTTCTCTGTTACACAGTAATGACCGGTATTGTTCTCTGTTTACACAGTAATGAGGGTTCGGTATTGTTCTCTGTTACACAGTAATGAGGGTACGGTATTGTTCTCTGTTACACAGTAATGAGGGTTCGGTATTGTTCTCTGTTACACAGTAATGAGGGTACGGTATTGTTCTCTGGGTTAGAAAAAGATCAGAATCCATGTCCGGTACCTTGTAGAGATACACATGATGATGTCACAGGGTATTGTTTGGTACCTTGTAGAGATACACATGATGATGTCACTGGGTATTGTTTGGTACCTTGTGTATGATGATGTCACATTGTGTGTATAAAGAATATGATGGTACATTTTTGTACCCTCTTATATTGTATATATATTCACTCTCTAAGAAAAGGGTACAATGTGAAGGTGTGTTTCTGTTTCCTAGGATACAAACCAACCCTTAATATCCACTGTAAGGTACAATGTGAAGGTGTGTTTCTGTTTCCTAGGATACAAACCAACCCTTAATATCCACTGTAAGGTACAATGAGGAATTACCTCCTGAAAGGATGTAAGGGCTTTGTCGATGAGGTGGTACCCTGAAATGGAAAATTTATACAATTATTATATTCAACATATTTCCCAGCATGCTCTACTGCAGGTAGATAAACACAATATTTTTTAAATATCTGTGTTTTGCATGTACATTGATTCATTGATCAATCTTTTGCCACACAAAAATAGTGTGTGAGCTGGCAACTTTGTCTGTTATGCCATATGATACAGTCAATCCCCAACACACACACACACACACACACACACACACACACACACACACACACACACACACACACACACACACACACACACACACACAGTGTGAGTAGAGTTGGGGTTGGTGGAGTGGAGAGGTGGGGGTGTTTGACGTAGAGCCAGGAACTCCCCTTCTGCACTGTTGAATTGATGGATGTGCTCGGTACAAGACACTGATGGACTCACTCTCGGCCCTTTCGCCATCGACCACCTCCAGCCTCACTGGTGTGAAATAGTCAATTACTGCTGGGCCTAATCACAGGCCAATGAGCAAATGGCTGCTATGGGACTCTGATGGGACACTGTAATCAGGTGATGGGACAGGACCTGTGTGACCTTTGCATGGTCACCGGTGAACTAAGTCCTTTACAAAGTAATCAGAATTCCACTGAGAGGATGTGTTGTGGTGATTATGGTGTGTGTCACTGTAATCAGTGAGTGTGTGTGTGTGTGTGGTCTGTGGTGGTTGATATGGTCTGATCACTGTAATCAGTGGAGTGTGGGTTGATATGGTGTGATGTGTGTGATGACAGGACAAGGGGACCCCATGTGTTGGATTATGGATCTGATCACTGTAATCAGGGGTTGATATGGTCTGATCACTGTAATCAGAGGAGAGGGGTTGATATGGTCTGATCACTGTAATCAGAGGAGAGGGGTTGATATGGTCTGATCACTGTAATCAGAGGAGAGGGGTTGATATGGTCTGATCACTGTAATCAGAGGAGAGGGGTTGATATGGTCTGACTCATTGTAATCAGAGGAGAGGGGTTGATATGGTCTGATCACTGTAATCAGAGGAGAGGGGTTGGTTGGAGAGCAGACCTGGGATGAAATACTATTTGAAATCATTTCAGAAACTTTAGCTGGGTTTGACTGAGAACCATTTGAATAGTCGCAGCAGTGCAAACATTGGCCATGTAGCAATCTAGGCAGACCAAGGAATTGAATGATTTCAAATAGTATTTGAATCCAGGTCTGCTGGAGAGGCAGGAATCCACTTCTCTCAGGAACACAGCAGTGTTCTTACAGTAATCGTCTGCTGATCTCCATTGACTCCCACTTTATGAGCCACGGCATGATGCTGTTCAGAGACACACGGTCAACCATCAGGCCACCATGGGCTAGAAATCCACCAATTAGAAGCTGTCTAGGACATAATAGAAGATAATAGAAGTCTTATTCCAAAGATCTCTACAAATCATAGTTTGTCTTTTTTATAATGAGAGTTGTCAATGTATTCCATTGCTGAGTCTCTAAAAAGCTGCTCCCTGACTGAACGTGCTTGAGATGGAATACATTGTTTTGGTTGACTGGGGACCTCGACCAGTATGACTGATAGCATGTGTTTCATGTCTGTAAGGATCCCTTACTGGCATAGTGAAACCCTCATGTTCTAGGGCTGATAGTACAGCTGTTTTAGGACACCACCACCAGGATATTGTCATACATTGAAAGCAGGGGACCATGACAGAGGGAGATAAACATGGTGTATACTTCACATGCTGTCCGGACCTGCTATCATTTGTCTCACTGTGTCTCTGGCAGACAGACAGTACAGCTGTTTTCAGATGGGGGCGTTTTCCATACAGTATGTGCTAGCTAAGCTCCTATCTACTGTAGACTCGTTGTACTTATATAATAGACTCAGTGTACTACATTTCTAAACCACATGTCTTCGATACATTCATTTTTTCATAAAGATTCACCATGAATAAGAAATCTACCAAACATGGAGCGTTTTGTTCATGGTCTATAGAAACGGATGAAGCCATTTCCTTAGCTACAGAGCCCTCCCCACGACACCTGTCGTGAAGGTAGAATGCACTCACTCTGTGCAATAATGTATCTAAATGTGAGAGTACTTACAGCTAATAGAGAAACATGGGGTAAAATGTGCTAGGTTAAATAACTGGTGAAATTGATCATTTTTCCATACCTTGCTGTGATTGTATATGAGTGCACAGCTGGTGTCCGCGGTTCAGATAAAGCAATTAGCTTCCGTGTGGAATATAACATTCTTAAAATATGGTAATAGCATGCTTGGTAAAGACACCATGGAAGGCTCACTTGCATTCATGCCCGGCCCATTAAAATCTTACTTATAAAGAATGCCCGGCCCATTAAAATCTTACTTATAAAGAATGCCCAGCCCATTAAAATCTTACTTATAAAGAATGCCCGGCCCATTAAAATCTTACTTATAAACAATGCCTGGCCCAATAAAATCTTACTTATAAAGAATGCCCGGCCCATTAAAATCTTACTTATAAAGAATGCCCGGCCCATTAAAATCTTACTTATAAAGAATGCCCGGCCTATTAAAATCTTACTTATAAAGAATGCCCGGCCTATTAAAATCTTACCTATAAACAATGCCCGGCCCATTAAAATCTTACTTATAAAAAATGCCCGGCCCATTAAAATCTTACTTATAAACAATGCCTGGCCCAATAAAATCTTACTTATAAAGAATGCCCGGCCCATTAAAATCTTACTTATAAAGAATGCCCGGCCTATTAAAATCTTACTTATAAACAATGCCCGGCCCATTAAAATCTTACTTATAAAGAATGCCCGGCCCATTAAAATCTTACTTATAAACAATGCCTGATCCATTAAAATCTTACTTATAAAGAATGCCTGGCCCAATAAAATCTTAATGCCCGGCCCATTAAAATCTTACTTATAAAGAATGCCCGACCCATTAAAATCTTACTTATAAAGAATGCCCGGCCCATTAAAATCTTACTTATAAAGAATGCCCGGCCCATTAAAATCTTACTTATAAAGAATGCCCGGCCCATTAAAATCTTACTTATAAAGAATGCCCGGCCCATTAAAATCTTACTTATAAAGAATGCCCGGCCTATTAAAATCTTACTTATAAACAATGCCCGGCCCATTAAAATCTTACTTATAAAAAATGCCCGGCCCATTAAAATCTTACTTATAAAGAATGCCCGGCCTATTAAAATCTTACTTATAAAGAATGCCTGATCCATTAAAATCTTACTTATGAAGAATGCCCGGCCTATTAAAATCTTACTTATAAAGAATGCCTGGCCTATTAAAATCTTACTTATGAAGAATGCCCGGCCCATTAAAATCTTACTTATAAAGAATGCCCGGCCCATTAAAATCTTACTTATAAAGAATGCCTGGCCCATTCAAATCGCTCATATAGAATGTGAATACCCAGTGTTGTTGATGGTAGATGAAGAAGCTAAAGTGGGAACACCTGTCAGTGTTCAGAGATCAGCAAAGATGTGATATCATTATTTACATAAGAGGTTAGAGCACTTGTATGTTCCGGAAGCTTCACACATTCCATGTCTGACACTTATGTTCTTCCTTTTGCGCTCTCTCTCCCTCTCCCTCTCTGTCGCTGTCTCTGTCACTCTCTTTTTCTCCCCCCCTCCCTCACTCTCTATTTAATGAGAACAATGGCTGTCATTACAGCCGTGGTTGGGTTAGAGCGAGGTAGTGGTAGAGGGATGGAGTGATGGTGGATGGCTTTACACGGATGGGTATTTGGAGCAATGGAAAGATGGAGGAGAGCGAGGAGAGATGGAAGAGGGACGGATGATCAGGACAGAGACCTGCTCGGAGGTCTGGAGTGGCCTGTTAACTGGTCATAATGGGCTGTCATTAAGGGACTGCCAGTAGTAGAACAGACTGAAGACGTGTTAGGCTTGCTGTAGTCGGAAGTCCAAAACCTTTAAAGGCACGTTTTTGATGCTTCAACATGTTGTAATAGTTTTGGATGAGCTTCATTGCAGGTTTATGTTAAATGGAGAAATGGATGGCTTGTACTGCCAAGAGGGTCTAGGTTGATATTATCCCTTCTAGTATCTAGTATTAGAGAAGAAGAGAGATGTTCTAATGGCATACTGTATATGGGATAATTGCCTTGAGGCCTAATATCAGATAATTGACTTATTTATGAACAGGATATCTGTAGAACTATGAGTATCGTTTGCCATTGAGAACCCTCTCCTAATACATAGTACTATGATGCTGGATAACTGCTGCGGCTGCCAGACCGTCTCCCATTGAGATGTGAGTGAGTGCCCACCGCTATTCGTTTTATAAACTTCTCACGGCTGTGGCTCTAAGCCAGTAGGCTCAGTACTCCTACAACCTCCAGTGACCCCCAGCTCCAGCCCCCCGCGCCCTAGACAACCTCCAGTGACCCCCAGCTCCAGCACCCCCCGCCCTAGACAACCTCCAGTGACCCCCAGCTCCAGCCCCCCGCCCTAGACAACCTCCAGTGACCCCCAGCTCCAGCCCCCAGCGCCCTAGACAACCTCCAGTGACCCCCAGCTCCAGCCCCCCGCGCCCTAGACAACCTCCAGTGACCCCCAGCTCCAGCCCCCCGCGCCCTAGACAACCTCCAACCACAAGCCCAGAGACAGACACTAAATCATGGGTAGAGTGGGCAGGGTGAGCCTGAGTGAGCCCAGCATCAGACCCTGCGATGAAGCACTAAGCAACAGGTATTAACCTTTCTCCTGGCTGCTGTCTGTTGGCTAATGGCTTTAGCCAAGGCCCAGGGCTTTACTGTCTCAGGACGCCTCCAGGGTTACATCTGGAGGCTGATGTTGATGTGAGTTTAGGAGTGAGGAATAGAGATTGTTGGGGGCAAAAAGTTTGTAGTTTTTCTCTTTTTCAGTGAAGAGAAATCTGTTTTCTTGTACTTCTCAAAGGCTGTAGAGGGCTGTGATGCGATCGTTGTTTGACGAAGGAGCTGAAACATGTCTCTGGCTCCCTTTCAGCAAGGTGCTGTTCTGAGGAGAGCTGTAGTCTGTCCGTGGTTCTCTAACCATGTCTGATTTCCTCTGGGTCTCCTCCAGGTTAATCTCCAGTGTGCACTGGGCTAGAACACATCCCCTGAGAGTGCACTCCCATGAGCATCCATCTATTGCCCTGCTGTCCAATAACCTTGTCCCGCCTGGAGGCCTTACGGTATGCTCTCATTGGCTGAGAGGTGAACTCTGACCATTAGCTAACCCCTAACTGACCCTGTCACACGCTGGGTGCTCGGGAACATGTTTAGGTTATTCAGTTTTCAAGTTTTTTTCCCTCTGACCGGGGGACCCCCACAGGGACATACTTTGACCCCAAAATGGCCTCAAGGAGTACACTGATGGATAGCCTAGTGGGGTCACCACCAATGCCAACATCAGAGGAATGACTCTCTTTGTATCTCAGAGGTTGTGTTGGACCAGGGAGGGGACAACAATGAAGAAGCTATGACCTGTTGGCTCCTTTTCAGAGTCACTTCATCACTTGTATTATAGTGTTAGCTGGAGTTGATTCAAGATGTTCTCTTCGGACAAATCAGTTTGGGAATAAGCTGACCGCAAAGGTGGAAAAGGTGGTCGAAGTCAATGCAGCAATAGACAAGACCAAATTGCGCTGATCTTTCCAAGGGTTCTTGTTTAGCACAACAAGCTTCCTGCCACTCACCTGTCTTTCCTTTTCTACTCATTGTTAAAAGTGCTTGAAACCAACCGTTGTCCTTTCTTTCCCTTCCAACCCTGATTGTGACACTAGATCTGAAGATACTGAAACACGTCCTGTGTCATGTTGGCAGTTGGTTGAGTGGGTGAAGAAGCACCTATTTAAATAAACACATTTCTGTCTTTCTGCGTAACCGGCAGAACAGTGAGTTATGCTGCTACACATGGCTGCTCTGTGAGTAGCTGTAACACCACTGTCGCCTCTGCAGCCATTCCAGAGATGAATCTAGTGCAGAGGAGGTCTCTGTCATCAGTTTCTGGTTTCCACGGCAACGGCGATGAGTCCTCCAGAGAAGGGGAGAGAGTGAGAGTGCGATGGTAGCACCCAAACACTCTATCATCTAGTGTAGAGTATGGGGTTCTCTTTTTAACTAGAAAACCAATGTTTAGGCTTCCCCAGATAGATGGTTGGTGAGAGTCAGGACTTAGTGGGCTTTTAAAAACACACACACACCAAGGCAGTCACTAGCCGGCTTCCACCCGGTTACGCAACCATGCACCTTATAGGGCTGCTGCCCTATATACATATCAATCAATCAATCAATCAATCAAATGTATTTATAAAGCCCTTCGTACATCAGCTGATGTCACAAAGTGCTATACAGCTACCCAGCCTAAAACCCCAAACAGCAAGCAATGCAGATGTAGAAGCACGGTGGCTGGGGAAATCTCCCTAGAGAGGCAGGAACACAGGAAGAAACCAAGAGGACTCTGAGGGGTGGCTAGTCCTCTTCTGGCTGTGCCGGGTGGAGTTTATAACAGTACATGGCCAATATGTTCAAAAGTTCATAGATGAACAGCAGGGTCAAATAATAATAATCACAGTGGTTGTAGAGGGTGCAACAGGTTAGCACCTCAGGAGTAAATGTCAGTTGGCTTTTCATAGCTGATCATTCAGCGTTAGAGACAGCAGGTGCAGTAGAGAGAGACAGAGTCGAAAACAGCAGGTCCGAGATAAGGTAAGGGTTCCATAGCCGCAGGCAGAACAGTTGAAACTGGAGTAACAGCACGACCAGGTGGACTGGGGATAGCAAGGAGTCATCAGGCCAGGTAGTCCTGAGGTATGGGCTCAGGTCCTCCGAGAGACTAGAAAGAGAAAGAGAGAGAATTAGAGGGAGTCTACTTAAATTCACACAGGACACCGGATAAGACAAGAGAAATACTCCAGATATAACAGACTGCCCCCCGACACATAAACAATTGCAGCATAATTACTGGAGGCTGAGACAGGAGGGGTCGGGAGACACTGTGGCCCCGTCCGACTATACATAGACTTGGAATCACTGGCCACTTTAATAATGGAACACTAGTCACTTTAATAATGTTTAAATAATGTTTACAAATGGCTTTATTCATCACGTACAGTATATACTGTATTCTATTCTACTGTAGTTTAGTCAATGCCACTCCGACATTGCTCATCCTAATATTTATATATTTCTTAATTGCATTCTTTTACTTTTAGATTTGTGTGTATTGATGTGAATTATACTGCTGCACTGTTAGATACTGCTGCACTGTTAGATACTACTGCACTGTTAGATACTGCTGCACTATTAGATACTACTGCACTGTTAGATACTGCTGCACTATTAGATACTGCTGCACTTTTAGATACTACTGCACTGTTAGATACTACTGCACTGTTAGATACTACTGCACTGTTAGATACTGCTGCACTGTTAGATACTACTGCACTGTTAGATACTACTGCACTGTTAGATACTACTGCACTGTTAGATACTGCTGCACTGTTAGATACTACTGCACTGTTAGATACTACTGCACTGTTAGATACTACTGCACTGTTAGATACTACTGCACTGTTAGATACTGCTGCACTGTTAGATACTACTGCACTGTTAGATACTACTGCACTGTTAGATACTACTGCACTGTTAGATACTACTGCACTATTAGATACTACTGCACTGCTAGATACTGCACTGTTAGATACTGCTGCACTGTTAGATACTACTGCACTGTTAGATACTGCTGCACTATTAGATACTGCTGCACTGTTAGATACTACTGCACTGTTAGATACTACTGCACTGCTAGATACTACTGCACTGTTAGATACTGCTGCACTATTAGATACTGCTGCACTGTTAGATACTACTGCACTGTTAGATACTGCTGCACTATTAGATACTGCTGCACTGTTAGATACTACTGTTAGATACTACTGCACTGTTAGATACTGCTGCACTGTTAGATACTACTGCACTGTTAGATACTACTGCACTGTTAGATACTGCTGCACTATTGGCACTAGGAACACAAGCATTTTCTTACACCCACAATAACATCTGCTAAATATGTGTATGTGACCAATACATTTTGACTTGATTGATATTTGCGTCCCATCAGGTTGACGACCTGGCTAACTGCCAGTGGAGGCAGCGTTTATGGTTTATGGTATATAGGACTGGTGTTGTGTCTCTGTTGACATCAGCCTGTACAGATAAAACCTATAGGCTGAACTCACCTTATTTTACAGTCAGTCTGGCTGTAAAGCAGCATATTAAACCATGGCTGGTTTTGGGCCATAAACTCAACAGACCAGGATGGTTAAATATAAAACATTAAATCATAATTTGAGGAGTTCCCATAGAGAGCAGTAAACAGTAAACCAGGTGATTTGTGTGTGACTATAAACTGTTTTCCAAACCATATCCTGTGGGAGGACAAATAAAACAGAATTTCTTAAAGGGAAAGTCCACCACTTTTCAAACTCATTTTCATTATCTCCAGCACAATACTAGTGACAACATGTGTGACAGTGATGCATTTCTACATTTTGTAGAAAAAAATATATAAAGTTATAAAGTTAAAACATTAAAACATCATCAAAAGGGAAAACATTTTAAAAACAGTGATTTTCAAACCCTATGAGATTCGCGGTGATATGGGGAACAGGAAAATACCCTCCCTTTGGCTAGAAACTCATTGCAGGTTTTGAAAATCACCATTTTTATTACGTTTAATCTTACATTGTGATGTCACAGAGAAGCATTTTTTATGGTAATAATAATCATTATTGTTAATGTATTAAACTTCTATAGTGCTTTTCATAACATAAACAAATCTCAAAGTGCTTCAAAGGCAAAAAAACTAACAAGCCATATCATCATGAGTAGCCTAGCTGCAGCTAGCTAGCTCCACCAATACATCATCATGAGTAGCATAGCTGTATCTAGCTAGGTTAACCAATACATCATCATGAGTAGCCTAGCTGTAGCTAGCTAGCTCCACCAATACATCATCACGAGTAGCCTAGCTGTAGCTAGCTAGGTTAACCAATACATCATCATGAGTAGCCTAGCTGTAGCTAGCTAGGTTAACCAATACATCATCATGAGTAGCCTAGCTGTATCTAGCTAGGTTAACCAATACTTCATCATGAGTAGCCTAGCTGTAGCTAGCTAGGTTAACCAATACATCATCATGAGTAGCCTAGCTGTAGCTAGCTAGGTTAACCAATACATCATCATGAGTGGCCTAGCTGTATCTAGCTAGCTCAACCAATACATCATCATGAGTAGCCTAGCTGTAGCTAGCTAGGTTAACCAATACATCATCATGAGTAGCCTAGCTGTATCTAGCTAGGTTAACCAATACATCATCATGACAAGCCTAGCTGTAGCTAGCTAGCTCAACCCATAAATCATCATGAGTAGCCTAGATGTAGCCAAGTCTTTGAGTGCATGCATCCTCCAAAGATGGAGAGGGAGAGTTCATGGCTCAGGTTTAACACCATAGTACCCTCCAAACTGGGTCTCGACCCCACCCGGTGCAATTGGGTCATGGACCTTTTTACGGGCTGCCCCCAGGTGGTGAAGGTAGGAAACAACATATCCCCCTGCTGATCCTCAACACTGGGGCACCATAAGGCTGCATTCTCAGCCCTCTCCTGTACTCCCTGTTCACCCATGACTGTGGCCATGCACGCCTCCAACTCAATCATCAAGTTTGCAGACGACACTACAGTGGTAGGCTTGATTACCAACAACGACGAGACGGCCTACAGGGAGGAGGTGAGGGCCCTCTGAGTGTGGTGTCAGGAAAATAACCTCTCACTCAATGTCAACAAAACAAAGGGGATGATCGTGGACTTCAGGAAAGAGCAGAGGGAGAGCAGAGGTCAGTACAGGTGCATCAAAGCAGGGACCAAGAGACTGGAAAACAGCTTCTATCTCAAGGCCATCAGACTGTTAAACAGCCATCACTAACTTAGAGTGGCTGCTGCCAGCATACAGACTCAAATCTCTAGCCACTTCAATAAATGGATTTAATAAAGGTATCACTAGTCACTTTAAATAACACCACTTTAATAATGTTTACATATCATTACATTTACATTTCAACCAATCCACAAATTTCTTGTTAACAAACTATAGTTTTGGCAAGTCGGTTAGAACATCTACTTCATGCATAACACATCATTTTTCCAGCAATTGTTTACAGACAGATTATTTCACTTATAATTCACTGTATCATAATTCCAGTGGGTCAGAAGTTTACATACACTAAGTTGACTGTGCTTTTAAGCAGTTTGGAAAATTCCAGAAAATGATGTCATGGCTTTAGAAGTTCTGACAACATTTAAGTCAATTGGCCTACCTTCAAACTTTGTGCCTCTTTACTTGACATCATGGGAAAATCAAAAGAAATCAGAAAAGAATTGCGGACCTCCACAAGTCTGATTGGGAGCAATTTCCAAATGGCTGAAGGCACCACGTTCATCTGTACAAACAATAATACGCAAGTATAAGCACCATGGGACCACGCAGTCGTCATACCACTCAGGAAGGACATGCGTTCTGTCTCCTAGAGATGAACGTACTTTGCGAAAAGTGCAAATCAATCCCAGAACAAGAGCAAAGGGCCTTGTGAAGATGCTGGAGGAAACAGGTACACAAGTATCTATATCCACATTAAAAACGAGTCTTATATCGACATAACCTGAAAGGCCGCTCAGCAAGGAAGAAGCCACTACTCCAAAACCTCCATAAAAAAGCAAGACTTTTATTTGCAACTGCACATGGGGACAAAGATTGTACTTTTTTGGAGAAATGTCCTCTGGTCTGATAAAAGAAAAATAGAACTGTTTGACCATAATGACCATCGTTATATTTGGAGGAGAAAGGGGGAGGCTTGCAAACTGAAGAACACCATCCCAACCGTGAAGCACGGGGGTGGCAGCATTATGTTGTGTGGGTGCTTTGCTGCAGGAGGGACTGGTGCACTTCACAAAATAGATGGCATCATGAGGGAGAAAAATTATGTGGATATATTGAAGCAACATCTCAAGACATCAGTCAGGAAGTTAAAGCTTGGTTGCAAATGGGTCTTCCAAGTGGACAATGACCCCAAGCATACTTCCAAAGTTGTAGCAAAATGCTTAAGTACAAAGTCAAGGTATTGGAGTGGCCATCACAAACCCTGACCTCAAACCTACAGACAATTTGTGGGCAGAACTGAAAAAGCATGGGCTAGCAAGGAGGCCTACAAACCTGACTCAGTTACACCAGCTCTGTTGTGGGAAGCTTGTGGAAAACTACCCGAAACGATTGAACAATAAACAATTTAAAGGCAATGCTACCAAATACTAATTGAGTGTATGTAGACTTCTGACCCACTGGGAATGTGATGAAATAAATAACAGCTGAAATAAATCATTCTCTACTATTGTTCTGACATTTCAAAATCTTAAAATAAAGTGGTGATCCTAACTGACCTAAGGCAGGGAATATTTACTGGGATTAAATGTCAGGAATTGTGAAAAACTGAGTTTAAATGTATTTGGCTAAGATGTATGTAAGCTTCAACTGTATATATTATTTTCTATACCGTCTACTGCATCTTGCCTATGCCGCATGGCAATCTCTCATCCATATATTTATACCTTATGTACATTTTCTCATTCATCCCTTTACATTTGTATATATAAGGTAGTTGTGAATTTGTTAGATTACTTGTTAGATAATACTGCACTGTCAGAACTAGAAGCATAAGCATTTTG
Organism: Oncorhynchus masou masou; assembly: GCF_036934945.1. NCBI lineage: Eukaryota > Metazoa > Chordata > Actinopteri > Salmoniformes > Salmonidae > Oncorhynchus > Oncorhynchus masou. The sequence goes on from NW_027000419.1 coordinate 35,723, forward strand.
CTACACTCACATTAACATCTGCTAACCATGTGTATGTGACCAGTAACATTTGATTTGATTTGAATCGTGTAGCCACGGGACTTCTCCTCCTTCACAATGTGTGGCACCCACTTGGGTGATGCCTCAGCAGCTCTGGGCACCAGAAAGATCTCCACACACAGTTCAAAGTAGTTCCAAGTCGTCCTCACTACGAGCCATCTGCCTCAGCACTGCATTCCACTACTGCATCTCCCATTCCTCTCAAGCTCCAGGTGACTCCTCAAATGATGTGTCCAGAACATCAGGAACCAGCAACCAGGTGAAACAAAAAGCTGGAACAGTGTCTCCATGCATCATGTAAACAAAAACATTAGCCAGCTAGCTAGTTAAAAACAGACCTGCTAGTCAATCTGAAAATCTATGGGTCAAAACCAACATATGCAATAAGAGCTCAACGTTATCAAAAACAAACAGGTGATTAAAAAGCAATTAAAAACACTTAAAAACGACTCAATGTGTACATATTTACACTTACAGGAGCCCTCTGTTTAGGCTGCTACTATGGCACCATGGCAACTAGCACCTTCTTTTCTTTTTAACCACGGATCATAGAAACACGTCATTGTCACATAGACACCGGTATGGTGCTGGAGATAATGAACATGAGGATGACAAGGGGTGGAGTTGCTCTTGAAGGTCTTTAAAATAACATTCCTGCTACCTCTTCAAAACCATCTGGTCTTTCTTTGCTCACCGGTGAACTAAAGTCCTTTAGGCTCATTTTGTGCGGCAAAGAAAATACTCACAAAGGAATTCCACTGAGAGGATGTGTTGTGGTGTAATTGAATGGACCACCGTGTGTAGGGCTTAGTGAATGACAGTGAGGTGTGTGTGTGTGTGTGTGTGTGTGTGTGTGTGTGTGTGTGTGTGTGTGGGTGTGTGTGTATAGAGTTCTGTAAGTGAGCAGATACCTTCCATTGCATTAGCATAGTAAAGACTAGGGTCATCTGACCCTTCTTGCCCCCTGGCTCCAGGGTTAAAGGTCAAGCTACATCCAATGTCACAACCTTACGTTCGTTCTCAGAACAGGCCCCGTTCAGATTGTTTAACGCATTTACAAGGTCAATCTATACAAAGTGCCCTATTGGTTGACACTGAACAGAGCAGCCAAGATTTGCAGCCACATTAGTAGATACAGAAGCTATATTTTACAGTGGGGACTTTTTAAATGTATAGATCTTTTTCTTTTTACTTAATGATTTTACCACAAGTAAAACAAGCATCGTACAAGAAATGTTCAAAAATACAATATCTACAAATACACATATACACTGTACAAAAAATCTTATTTCAGCTAAATATTATTAAGTAACTGGTTCGAAAGCCTTTTTTGGTGGCCTGAACTTAGCTCAACATAAGAAAACGTAGGAAAAAAATTAAAATGATGCTTAATTTGTCTAATATGTTATAATATATTATTTTGGCATTTTGACAACAAAAGACAGCGAATGTGGGACTAAGTAACGAGAGTCGTCGTATGAAGAAGAGGAATCGGACCAAAGCGCAGCGTGGTAAGTGTTCATTACTTTTTATTTGAACTGAACACTAAACAAAAATAACAAACTGAATAAACGAAACCGAAACAGTCCTGTCAGGTGAAGAACACTAAACAGAAAACAACTACCCACAAAAACCATGTGGGAAAAAGCTACCTAAATATGGTTCCCAATTAGAGACAATGATAGTCAGCTGTCCCTGATTGAGAACCATACCCGGCCAAAACAAAGAAATAACAAAACATAGAAAAAAGAACTTGGAATGCCCACCCAAATCACACCCTGACCAAACCAAAATAGAGACATAAAAAGCTCTCTAAGATCAGGGCGTGAAAGACTAGTTACACACACACAGTGCTTTTAACATACAACATTTTCAACTTACATATTTAACAACCATGATGACATGCATGTTTACTTATGCAGTAATTAGTATTCAATGTGTCCTCATCTGGGGTTTGAACTCACAACCTCTTAATTCACAAGAAAAAACTATTATATTTATTATAGTGATTTATAGTGATTAACAAACATTTACTAAATAAGTAATCAAATCAATGATGAGAGAATAGTCAAATGAACTGATAGTTGATACAGACATGGTGGTGTAGCAGGATGATAGAAATGACATGAACCAAGAGGTTCATATAAATATCTAGGTGTCTGGCTAGACTGTAAACTTTCCTTCCAGACTCACATTAAGCATCTCCAATCCAAAGTTAAATTTCCAATCGGCTTCTTATATTGCAACAAAGCCACCTTCACTCATGCTGCCGAACATACCCTTTTAAAACCGACTATCCTACCGATCCTCGACTTTGGCGATGTAATTTACAAAATAGCCTCCAACACTCTACTCAGCAAATTGGATGTGAACCATACCCGGCCTATCACAGTGCCATCAGTTTTGTCACCAGCGCCCCATATACCTCCCACCACTGCGACCTGTACGCTCTCATTGGCTGGTCCTCATTACATATTCGTCGCCAAACCCCTGGCTCCAGGTCATCTATAAGTCTTTATTAGGTTAAGCTCCGCCTTATCTCAGCTCACTGGTCACCATAACAACACCCACCCGTAGCACGCGCTCCAGCAGGTATATTTCCCTGGTCATCCACAAAGCCAACACCCACTTTGGCCACCTTTCCTTCCAGTTCTCTGCTGCCAATGACTGGAACGGATTGCAAAAATCCCTGACGTTTGTAGACTTACATCTCCCTCACTAACTTTAAGCGTCAGCTGTCAGAGCAGCTTACCGATTCCTGCAGCTGTATACAGCCCATCTGTTAATAGCCCATCCATCCAACTTCCTACCTCATCCCCATATTTGTTTTGTTTTTCTGCTCTTTTGCACACCAGTATTTATACTTGCACATCATCATCTGTACATCTATCACTTTTTTTAAAGTAAGATGTCAAAAATAATAATTGCTAGATGAATCAACATTGAGCAAACACATAATTTTTAAGTTGACTGAATTTTTGCAAGCGCTTTCTCATGTTGAAGCTATGTTTGGGCCAACTAAAAATATCAAGTTCAGTTAACACTTTGACCAAAAAGTTGAGTAAACCAAAAAAAGGCTGTTAATAGTAGTTAGTTGAAACAAGTACATTTGTGTGTTTTTTTGTTTTGTTTTTTACAGTGTATGCCGACCAAATTTGACATCAAAGTTGAAACACCTATAAGCGACTCATATAACGTTTCAGCTATTGCTTTATCATATCTGGTGAGGAAATTACATGACAATCCTCACCTGAGGGATATCAGCTTGTTTCTACGCCAACATAATCCCTTTATTAACACTGGTGAGAAATGAAAAAGAGAGAAGAGAGAGAAAAGAGAGCTGGATCTCTCTGTGGTACACTGGGGAGGAGATAGCTGCTGGGTCTCTGTTGACTCCCTGTTGGAGATAGCTGAGGTGGAGGTTTCTGTTCTCTCCCTGTTGGAGATAGCTGCTGTGTTTCTGTTGACTCCCTGTTGGAGATATTTGAGGTGGAGGTTTCTGTTCTCAACCTGTTGGAGGTAGCTGCTGTGTTTCTGTTGACTCCCTGTTGGAGATAGCTGAGGTGGAGGTTTCTGTTCTCTCCCTGTTGGAGATAGCTGAGGTGGTAGGTTTCTGTTCTCTCCCTGCTGGAGGTAGCTGCTGTGTTTCTGTTGACTCCCTGTTGGAGATAGCTGAGGTGGAGGTTTCTGTTCTCTCCCTGTTGGAGGTAGCTGCTGTGTTTCTGTTGACTCCCTGTTTGAGATAGCTGAGGTGGAGGTTTCTGTTCTCTCCCTGTTGGAGATAGCTGAGGTGGAGGTTTCTGTTCTCTCCCTGTTGGAGATAGCTGAGGTGGTTTCTGTCTCTCCCTGTTGGAGATAGCTGAGGTGGAGGTTTCTGTTCTCTCCCTGCTGGAGATAGCTGAGGTGGAGGTTTCTGTTCTCTCCCTGCTGGAGATAGCTGAGGTGGAGGTTTCTGTTCTCTCCCTGTTGGAGATAGCTGAGGTGGAGGTTTCTGTTCTCTCCCTGTTGGAGATAGCTGAGGTGGAGGTTTCTGTTCTCTCCCTGTTGGAGATAGCTGAGGTGGTTTCTGTCTCTCCCTGTTGGAGATAGCTGAGGTGGAGGTTTCTGTTCTCTCCCTGCTGGAGATAGCTGAGGTGGAATTTTCTGTTCTCTCCCTGTTGGAGGTAGCTGCTGTGTTTCTGTTCTCTCCCTGTTGAAGAGAGCTGAGGTGGAGGTTTCTGTTCTCTCCCTGTTGGAGAT
>NW_027000419.1:45000-70000 GCF_036934945.1 Oncorhynchus masou masou
GTGCCTTAAGATGCATGGGCTCTGTCTCCCATGGCGTCTGCTCTCCCGTCTCTGGTCTGTCTTCTGCCTGGTCTCCCCCGCTAGTAGCAGGGATGGGGAGTTGTAAAGTTAACATTACATTTACATTTAAGTCATTTAGCAGACGCTCTTATCCAGAGCGACTTACCTCAGTCACCCTTTAGATGTTAACTCTTAGTCAACATTAGCTCTCTGTCGGTCAGACATGAGCAGATGTTGAGACTATTTTAGAGCACAGAACACGTATCTCATCCCTGTCGTGACAGATAGGGCCATTGTCAGAGTAAGTGATGGAGCTTAGGACTCCCGGGCTCATATCAGGAGTAAAACAGACACCCTTATGGCAGACAGGAAATACTTATTCATTAACAACCGAGCTAATGAGGAGTTAAAGAGGGTAGAGGATGCTACAACAACCTCCTGCTGGAGCCAAGCAGCGAGACCTCATGCGGCTTCTCTGAGTCTGGCGCCGGGCTCTGAGGGGTGTGACAAATCCGGCCTCTCCGGCACAACTCGCTCCCCCTCTAGCACCGGCTTCCACAGTGTGTGGGGGGCCAGATTAGGACACATTAATCCACCACAGGAGGCCTTTCAACCCAGCCGACACACTGATAGAGATCAATTAAGGCCGCGCTGCTTAAATAACTAAGAACAGATAAGGCTGTGGATGTGCTTAACCAAGGCTGTGGCTGTGCTTAACCAAGGCTGTGGATGTGCTTAACCAAGACTGTGGCTGTGCTTAACCAAGGCTGTGTCTGTGCTTAACCAAGGCTGTGGCTGTGCTTAACCAAGGCTGTGGCTGTGCTTAACCAAGGCTGTGGATGTGCTTAACCAAGGCTGTGGCTGTGCTTAACCAAGGCTGTGGCTGTGCTTAACCAAGGCTGTGGCTGTGCTTAACCAAGGCTGTGGCTGTGCTTAACCAAGGCTGTGGCTGTGCTTAACCAAGGCCGGAGTAAGTGAAGCAGAAAAAAAGTGGAAACCAGGGCTAAACAGGAAGAAAGGGACAGAAGGTGTTGGTGAGGCTAACAGAGATCACACAAGGCTGGGTTGAAGTACAGACACTAGTGAAAACACAAAGCAATGACAAACAGAAAGAAACTGAAGGAGAGGAGGACAGAAGGAGAGGTGCTGCTCTGTGTCCATCCATAAGGTGGAGGTTCCAGTATCTCTTACTCCATATCCATCTATCCATCCATAAGGCGGAGGTTCCAGTATCTGTTACTCCGTATCCATCTATCCATCCATAAGGTGGAGGTTCCAGTATCTCTTACTCCGTATCCATCTATCCATCCATAAGGTGGAGGTTCCAGTATCTCTTACTCCGTATCCATCTATCCATCCATAAGGTGGAGGTTCCAGTATCTCTTACTCCGTATCCATCTATCCATCCATAAGGTGGAGGTTCCAGTATCTCTTACTCCGTATCCATCGATCCATCCATAAGGTGGAGGTTCCAGTATCTCTTACTCTGTATCCATCTATCCATCCATAAGGTGGAGGTTCCAGTATCTCTTACTCCGTATCCATCGATCCATCCATAAGGTGGAGGGTCCAGTATCTCTTACTCTGTATCCATCTATCCATCCATAAGGTGGAGGTTCCAGTATCTCTTACTCTGTATCCATGTATCCATCCATAAGGTGGAGGTTCCAATATCTCTTACTCCGTATCCATCGATCCATCCATAAGGTGGAGGGTCCAGTATCTCTTACTCTGTATCCATCTATCCATCCATAAGGTGGAGGTTCCAGTATCTCTTACTCCGTATCCATGTATCCATCCATAAGGTGGAGGTTCCAGTATCTCTTACTCTGTATCCATCTATCCATCCATAAGGTGGAGGTTCCAGTATCTCTTACTCCGTATCCATGTATCCATCCATAAGGTGGAGGTTCCAGTATCTCTTACTCCATATCCATCTATCCATCCATAAGGTGGAGGTTCCAGTATCTCTTACTCCGTATCCATGTATCCATCCATAAGGTGGAGGTTCCAGTATCTCTTACTCCATATCCATCTATCCATCCATAAGGTGGAGGTTCCAGTATCTCTTACTCTGTATCCATCTATCCATCCATAAGGTGGAGGTTCCAGTATCTCTTACTCTGTATCCATCTATCCATCCATAAGGTGAAGGGTCCAGTATCTGTTACTCCGTATCCATCTATCCATCCATAAGGTGGAGGTTCCAGTATCTCTTACTCCGTATCCATCGATCCATCCATAAGGTGGAGGTTCCAGTATCTCTTACTCCGTATCCATCTATCCATCCATAAGGTGGAGGTTCCAGTATCTCTTACTCTGTATCCATCTATCCATCCATAAGGTGGAGGTTCCAATATCTCTTACTCTGTATCCATCTATCCATCCATAAGGTGGAGGTTCCAGTATCTCTTACTCCGTATCCATCTATCCAACCATAAGGTGGAGGTTCCAGTATCTCTTACTCTGTATCCATCTATCCAACCATAAGGTGGAGGTTCCAGTATCTCTTACTCCGAATCCATCTATCCATCCATAAGGTGGAGGTTCCAGTATCTCTTACTCCGTATCCATCGATCCATCCATAAGGTGGAGGTTCCAGTATCTCTTACTCCGTATCCATCTATCCAACCATAAGGTGGAGGTTCCAGTATCTCTTACTCTGTATCCATCTATCCATCCATAAGGTGGAGGTTCCAGTATCTCTTACTCCGTATCCATCGATCCATCCATAAGGTGGAGGTTCCAGTATCTCTTACTCTGTATCCATCGATCCATCCATAAGGTGGAGGTTCCAGTATCTCTTACTCCGAATCCATCTATCCATCCATAAGGTGGAGGTTCCAGTATCTCTTACTCCGTATCCATCGATCCATCCATAAGGTGGAGGTTCCAGTATCTCTTACTCCGTATCCATCTATCCATCCATAAGGTGGAGGTTCCAGTATCTCTTACTCCGTATCCATCTATCCATCCATAAGGTGGAGGTTCCAGTATCTCTTACTCTGTATCCATCTATCCATCCATAAGGTGGAGGTTCCAGTATCTCTTACTCCGTATCCATCTATCCAACCATAAGGTGGAGGTTCCAGTATCTCTTCCCCCGTATCCATCTATCCATCCATAAGGTGGAGGTTCCAGTATCTCTTACTCCGTATCCATCTATCCATCCATATGTTGGAGGTTCCAGTATCTCTTACTCTGTATCCATCTATCCATCCATAAGGTGGAGGTTCCAGTATCTCTTACTCCGTATCCATCTATCCATCCATATGTTGGAGGTTCCAGTATCTCTTACTCTGTATCCATCTATCCATCCATAAGGTGGAGGTTCCAGTATCTCTTACTCTGTATCCATCGATCCATCCATAAGGTGGAGGGTCCAGTATCTCTTACTCCGTATCCATCTATCCATCCATAAGGTGGAGGTTCCAGTATCTCTTACTCCGTATCCATCGATCCATCCATAAGGTGGAGGGTCCAGTATCTCTTACTCTGTATCCATCTATCCATCCATAAGGTGGAGGTTCCAGTATCTCTTACTCTGTATCCATCTATCCATCCATAAGGTGGAGGTTCCAGTATCTCTTACTCCGTATCCATCGATCCATCCATAAGGTGGAGGGTCCAGTATCTCTTACTCTGTATCCATCTATCCATCCATAAGGTGGAGGTTCCAGTATCTCTTACTCTGTATCCATCTATCCATCCATAAGGTGGAGGTTCCAGTATCTCTTACTCTGTATCCATCTATCCATCCATAAGGTGGAGGTTCCAGTATCTCTTACTCCGTATCCATCGATCCATCCATAAGGTGGAGGTTCCAGTATCTCTTACTCTGTATCCATCTATCCATCCATAAGGTGGAGGGTCCAGTATCTCTTACTCTGTATCCATCTATCCATCCATAAGGTGGAGGTTCCAGTATCTCTTACTCCGTATCCATCTATCCATCCATAAGGTGGAGGTTCCAGTATCTCTTACTCCGTATCCATCTATCCATCCATAAGGTGGAGGTTCCAGTATCTCTTACTCCGTATCCATCTATCCATCCATAAGGTGGAGGGTCCAGTATCTGTTACTCCGACAATTGGCCCAGCAACGTCTGGGTTTGGCTACCTCAGGTAGAGGCTCTAATGAATCCATCTGAACATACCTCAGGTAGAGGCTCTAATGAATCCATCTGAACATACCTAAGGTAGAGGCTCTAATGAATCCATCTGAACATACCTCAGGTAGAGGCTCTAATGAATCCATCTGAACATACCTCAGGTAGAGGCTCTAATGAATCCATCTGAACATACCTCAGGTAGAGACTCTAATGAATCCATCTGAACATACCTCAGGTAGAGGCTCTAATGAATCCATCTGAACATACCTAAGGTAGAGGCTCTAATGAATCCATCTGAACATACCTCAGGTAGAGGCTCTAATGAATCCATCTGAACATACCTCAGGTAGAGGCTCTAATGAATCCATCTGAACATACCTCAGGTAGAGGCTCTAATGAATCCATCTGAACATACCTCAGGTAGAGACTCTAATGAATCCATCTGAACATACCTCAGGTAGAGGCTCTAATGAATCCATCTGAACATACCTCAGGTAGAGGCTCTAATGTGTCCTTGTGTCTAAATATGATCTGTCAGATGAAGTCCCTCTACGAGGTCTACTAGAGGCTTCTATAGGACTTTATAACCCTGTTATACACCTGCATAATGGACCGATAGCTGATATAGGACCTGTTAGTCACCTGCATAATGGACCGATAGCTGATATAGGACCTGTTAGATACCTGCATAATGGACTGAGAGCTGATATAGGATGTTACACACCTGCATAATGGACCTATAGCAGCTATAGATACCTGTTATACACCTGCATAATGGACCGATAGCTGATATAGGACCTGTTAGACACCTGCATAATGGACTGATAGCTGATATAGGACCTGTTAGACACCTGCATAATGGACCAATAGCTGATATAGGACTGGTTAGACACCTGCATAATGGACTGAGAGCTGATATAGGACCTGTTAGATACCTGTTATACACCTGCATAATGGACAGATAGCTGATATAGGACCTGTTAAACACCTGCATAATGGACCAATAGCTGATATAGGAACTGTTAGACACCTGCATAATGGACTGATAGCTGATATAGGACCTGTTAGACACCTGCATAATGGACTGATAGCTGATATAGGACCTGTTAGACACCTGCATAATGGACCAATAGCTGATATAGGACTGGTTAGACACCTGCATAATGGACTGAGAGCTGATATAGGACCTGTTAGATACCTGTTATACACCGGCATAATGGACAGATAGCTGATATAGGACCTGTTAAACACCTGCATAATGGACCAATAGCTGATATAGGACTGGTTAGACACCTGCATAATGGACTGAGAGCTGATATAGGACCTGTTATACACCTGCATAATGGACCTATAGCTGATATAGGACCTGTTAGACACCTGCATAATGGACCTATAGCAGCTATAGATACCTGTTATACACCTGCATAATGGACCAATAGCTGATATAGGACTGGTTAGACACCTGCATAATGGACCTATAGCTGATATAGGACCTGTTAGACACCTGCATAATGGACTGAGAGCTGATATAGGACCTGTTAGACACCTGCATAATGGACCTATAGCAGCTATAGATACCTGTTATACACCTGCATAATGGACCTATAGCAGCTATAGATACCTGTTATACACCTGCATAATGGACTGAGAGCTGATATAGGACCTGTTATACACCTGCATAATGGACCGATAGCTGATATAGGACCTGTTAGACACCTGCATAATGGACTGAGAGCTGATATAGGACCTGTTAGACACCTGCATAATGGACCTATAGCAGCTCTAGATACCTGTTAGACACCTGCATAATGGACTGATAGCTGATATAGGACCTGTTAGACACCTGCATAATGGACCTATAGCAGCTCTAGATACCTGTTAGACACCTGCATAATGGACTGATAGCTGATATAGGACCTGTTAGACACCTGCATAATGGACCTATAGCAGCTATAGATACCTGTTATACACCTGCATAATGGACTGATAGCTGATATAGGACTGGTTATACACCTGCATAATGGACTGAGAGCTGATATAGGACCTGTTAGACACCTGCATAATGGACCTATAGCAGCTATAGATACCTGTTATACACCTGCATAATGGACTGAGAGCTGATATAGGACCTGTTGGATACCTGTTAGACACCTGCATAATGGACTGATAGCTGATATAGGACCTGTTAGACACCTGCATAATGGACCTATAGCAGCTATAGATACCTGTTATACACCTGCATAATGGACAGATAGCTGATATAGGACCTGTTAGACACCTGCATAATGGACCTATAGCTGATATAGGACCTGTTATACACCTGCATAATGGACCTATAGCAGCTATAGATACCTGTTATACACCTGCATAATGGACAGATAGCTGATATAGGACCTGTTAGACACCTGCATAATGGACTGATAGCTGATATAGGACCTGTTATACACCTGCATAATGGACCTATAGCAGCTATAGATACCTGTTATACACCTGCATAATGGACTGAGAGCTGATATAGGACCTGTTGGATACCTGTTAGACACCTGCATAATGGACTGATAGCTGATATAGGACCTGTTAGACACCTGCATAATGGACCTATAGCAGCTATAGATACCTGTTATACACCTGCATAATGGACAGATAGCTGATATAGGACCTGTTAGACACCTGCATAATGGACTGATAGCTGATATAGGACCTGTTATACACCTGCATAATGGACCTATAGCTGATATAGGACGTTATACACCTGCATAATGGACCAACAGCTGATATAGGACCTGTTAGACACCTGCATAATGAACCGATAGCTGATATAGGGCGTTATACACCTGCATAATGGACCAACAGCTGATATAGGACGTTATACACCTTCATAATGGACCGATAGCTGATATAGGACGTTATACACCTGCATAATGGACCAACAGCTGATATAGGACCTGTTAGACACCTGCATAATGGACCAATAGCTGATATAGGACCTGTTAGACACCTGCATAATGGACCAACAGCTGATATAGGACCTGTTAGACACCTGCATAATGGACCAACAGCTGATATAGGACCTGTTAGACACCTGCATAATGGACCAATAGCTGATATAGGACCTGTTAGACACCTGCATAATGGACCAACAGCTGATATAGGACCTTATAATCCTGTTAGAGACCTGCATAATGGACCAACAGCTGGCCTGGTGTTACCTTCCTCTGCACAGCACTGACAGTGCTAACACACACGCATACGGAAACGCATACATACATATGCACATACACGGACACACTCAAGCGCACACACTCGCGCATGCACACACACACACACACACACACACACACACACACACACACACACACACACACACACACACACACACACACACACACACACACACACACACACACACACACAATCCATATTAGACAATGGGAGCGAGGTCAGTGTCAACATTACAGAACTGAAAAAGCTGCAACAGCAGAACATGAACAGCTCACAGAGAGCAACTGGACACCTGCTAGACTCACAGGAGTGGAGGAGGGAGGGATATATGGATAGAGAGAGAGAGAGAGACAGAGACAGAGAGAGAGAGAGAGAGGGAGAGAGAGAGAGAGAGAGAGAGAGAGAGAGAGAGAGTGAGGGAGAGAGGGAGAGAGAGAATGATCCAACTACAGAAAGAGAATTATCCAACTACAGAAAGAGAATGATCCAACTACAGAAAGAGAATGATCCAACTACATAAAGAGAATGATCCAACTACAGAAAGAGAATGATCCAACTATAGAAAGAGAATGATCCAACTACAGAAAGAGAATGATCCAACTACATAAAGAGAATGATCCAACTACAGAAAGAGAATGATCCAACTACAGAAAGAGAATGATCCAACTACAGAAAGAGAATGATCCAACTACAGAAAGAGAATGATCCAACTACAGAAAGAGAATGATCCAACTATAGAAAGAGAATGATCCAACTACAGAAAGAGAATGATCCAACTACAGAAAGAGAATGATCCAACGACAGAAAGAGAATGATCCAACTGCCGAAAGAGAATGATCCAACTGCAGAAAGAGAATGATCCAACTACAGAAAGAGAATGATCCAACTACAGAAAGAGAATGATCCAACTACAGAAAGAGAATGATCCAACTACAGAAAGAGCAGGTCAAGCAGACAGAATAACAGTGAGAGGTGTAAAGAGAGGCAGCAACCCCCTGCTGTGGTACAGATTGGTGACCATCAGAGGAACTTACCCCTGCCTATGTAATGGCTGTCCTGGCACAGATGCTGCTGAATGTTGAAGAGGACTACTTGTGCCATTTCCCCAGCAGCAGCAGGGTCCTGGAGCAGCGGGGTCCAGGAGCAGCGGGGTCCAGGAGCAGCAGGGTCCAGGAGCAGCAGGGTCCAGGAGCAGGGGGGTCCAGGAGCAGCAGGGTCCAGGAGCAGCAGGGTCCAGGAGCAGCAGGGTCCAGGAGCAGCGGGGTCCAGGAGCAGCAGGGTCCAGGAGCAGTAGCGTCCAGGAGCAGCGGGGTCCAGGAGCAGCAGGGTCCAGGAGCAGCAGGTTCAAGGAGGTCCAGCAGCAGCAGGGGATTGCCCTCTAATCAGTTTTATTAGAGCAGTAGTACTGGGTTAACACATCAGGGACAGGACAGGGGCCAGCTGTGTGTGTGTGTGTGTGTGTGTGTGTGTGTGTGTGTGTGTGTGTGTGTGTGTGTGTGTGTGTGTGTGTGTGTGTGTGTGTGTGTGTGCACGCACCCCCTCGGGCCACGACGCAGACAGTCTTGGGACACACACTACACACACACATCATCTGTAACACACACACATGTTCTGGGTGAAACGTGAGACTCAGCTGCACGGCAGATGAGCTCCTGTCTCTCTGACCGTGGCGGTTTGGTTAAACTGGTCCAGAGTCCGTTTACAGAATCTAGTGTCAGACTATGTAGAAATGAAGGGCCAACCTTATTCAATACTGTAAATGATGATTTAATCATTCTTGCCTCAAATAATATGACCAGAATGTAACGTTGGGCTTCCTCGTGTTAGTGTCTGGTAGTAAACAGTTAGTTGTTATGATAGTTAAGCTTCAAAGGTTGACTTCTGGACCTGTGATGAGGCTGGTCTGGCTCTTTCAGCCTCAGGCTGTAGACTAAAGCCACTCTACTGCCCGTGGCGGGGCAGCTGTGTTGCGTTCCAGAATGTCGTCAGCCAGCTAGTCACCACCGGAGGTTTGCATTGTGAACTGCTGGTGTGTGTGTGTAAGTTTGTATGTGTGTGCGTGTGCGTGTGTGCGTGTGTGTGTGTGTGTGTGCGTGCGCGTGTGTGCGCGCGTGCGCGTGTGTGCGCGTGTGCGTGTGTGCGTGCGTGCGTGCGTGTGCGCGTGTGCGTGTGCGCGTGTGTGCGTGCGTGTGTGTATGCGTGTGTGTGTGTGCGCGTGTGCGCGCGTGTGTGTGCGTGTGTGCATGCGTGCGTGTGCGTGTGTGTGTGCCTCGCTCCACCGCTCAAAAGGTTTAACCGAGTGTGGAGGCAGATAAACCAACGCTCCCCTCTTCCATAACAGCTCCTGTAATGAATGAGCTTAACTCACACGCTGCAGTCCGCTCATTACGGGGCAGAACAGACAAAATGTCCACAGTTGAATGGATCTCATTTGAGTCTTCTGTCTCCTGTGGTTCCATTCTCCTTGTCTTTTGTTCCACACATCACTCTGCTCATCATGTGATAATTACATCAGTAAAAAGTCACCCTGACATTTTTTTTACCTCGTTCAACCGCTTTGTTTTCTACTGCGGAGGATTGAGAGACAGACAGATAGAGGGCCATTGTGACGCTTTGACAATGTGGCCTTACAATGCAATTATACAACAATGAATTGCTAGGCTACAACGTAATTACAGAAGAAAGGATTGTTACATCATTACCAGAATAAGAAAATGGAGAGGTGGTATGATGACTGTCATTACTCCGCCCCCTGACTTACCTCTGCACTAGAAATAGACCCTAATCATGTTTTACTCACATTAATCATTCAATACTGTTCAATTATGTATCATTCAAGGCCATTGAGAGGTGTGTGTGTGTGTGTGTGTGTGTGTGTGTGTGTGTGTGTGTGTGTGTGTGTGTGTGTGTGTGTGTGTGTGTGTGTGTGTGTGTGTGTGTGTGTGTGTGTGTGTGTGTATGCGAGAGAGAATGAGACGGTAGCCTCCAGCCATTCTAATGTCATTGGCTTTGGGACGCCCAGCTGTCTATGTCGTCGTACATGCCCTGGAGACCATAACCATGGATACTGTTACCGTAGGTATGACAACCATGGCGGCTGAATGAGGGGTGTGTGAAAGGTGCGTTGTTCACACACCCCTCACAGCCAAGTCAGCATAATAATAAGCATAATCATACCGATCACGAAGCAGCACGAAGCAGCATCCTCTTCTGAAGGGCAGACGGTGACGTGAATCCATTGTGTTGTTCTGAACCGCTGTGACAGTCCAACTCATGTCATTGTGTTGTTCTGAACCTCTGTGACAGTCCAACTCATGTCATTGTGTTGTTCTGAACCTCTGTGACAGTCCAACTCATGTTGTTGTGTTGTTCTAAACAGCTGTGACAGTCCAACTCATGTCATTGTGTTGTTCTGAACCTCTGTGACAGTCCAACTCATGTCATTGTGTTGTTCTGAACCTCTGTGACAGTCCAACTCATGTCATTGTGTTGTTCTAAACAGCTGTGACAGTCCAACTCATGTCATTGTGTTGTTCTGAACAGCTGTGACAGTCCAACTCATGTCATTGTGCTGTGACAGTCCAACTCATGTCATTGTGTTGTTCTGAACCGCTGTGACAGTCCAACTCATGTCATTGTGTTGTTCTGAACCTCTGTGACAGTCCAACTCATGTCATTGTGTTGTTCTGAACAGCTGTGACAGTCCAACTCATGAATGACATTCTGGTGGTTGTGTGAAAAACGTTCTCAGATCTTCACACACGTCTCATTCATAAAGGCTGGGCTGTGAGGCATCAAGGTATTTCAATAACGCACATGACAGAGAGATGAGTCTTTTCTGCTGAGGCCAAGTGTGATATACTGTAGTGTTCAGCTTCAAGGCAATATTGATAGAAAGAGAGAGAGACTTTACCAACTTTTGATTGGTAATTTATTTAAGGTGAGGTGGTACTTGATATTCTTCAGAGCAGTGTGCAGCTTGCTTCAGGCCGGATGCGTGATCATTGTTCATGATTAGTTGCACTCTCTCCATCTCTCACACCGGTATGTCTGTAGTCAAGGTTACCGGGGGCTTTGAACCATTGAGCCTCTGTTTTGCCAACCTACAATTCCACCACACACCTCGATGTTCTGAAATTTAAGACAACTACGTTTTTCCTTTCCAGTGTCATTTCTCGCCAACAAAGTGACCCATTTATGTGAACCGCATTATGTAGGACATTATGGTAATTCTAATGTGTCAGCTTTCCTTTGAAGTCACACACATGTCCCCTGCAGCTTGGTAATTTCTGGTTAACCTTCAACCTGTAACCTCGAGCTCCAAACACAAATACCTTTCTGTCACACCTGAGCAGAATGTGTCCAACTCACCTGTTCCTGCTTTAACCTGTACCTACTCTAACCTATATCTACTCTAATCTGTCTCTAACCTGTATCTACTCTAACCTGTACCTACACTAACCTGTATCTACTCTAATCTGTCTCTAACCTGTATCTACTCTAACCTGTATCTACTCTAATCTGTCTCTAATCTGTCTCTAACCTGTACCTATTCTAACCTGTATCTACTCCAATCTGTATCTAACCTATATCTACTCTAACCTGTATCTACTCTAATCTGTATCTAACCTGTATCTACTCTAATCTGTCTCTAATCTGTCTCTAACCTGTACCTACTCTAACCTGTCTCTAACCTGTAGCTACTCTAATCTGTCTCTAACTTGTACCTTCTTGAAATGTTCCGCATTGACTGACCTTCATGTCTTAAAATAATGTTGGACTGTTGTTTGTCTTTGTTTATTTTAGCTGTTCTTGACATAATATGGACTTGGTCTTTTAACAAATAGGGCTATATTCTGTATACCACCCCTACCCTGTCACAACACAATTGATTTGCTCGAAAGCATTAAGAAGGAAATAAATTCCACAAATTAACTTTTAACAAGGCACACAAGTTAATTGAAATGCATTCCAGGTGACTACCTTATGAAGCTGGTTGAGAGAATGCCAAGAGTGTGGAAAGCTGTCATCAAGGCAAAGGGTGGCTACTTTGAAGGATCTAAAATATTAAATATATTTTTATTAATTTAACACTTTTTTGGTTAATACATGATTCCATATGTGTTATTGGATAGTTTTGATGTCTTCACTATTATTCTACAGTGTAGAAAATAGTAAAAAAATAAAGAAAAACCTTTGAATGAGTAGGTGTGTCCAAACGTTTGACTGGTACTGTACATGGCTAAGTGAATTACCTCATACCCCAGTACACAGTGGTGTCAAGTACTTAAGAAGAGTACTACTTATGTTTTTTTGGGGGGGTATCTGTACTTTACTATTTATATTTGACAACTTTTACTTTTTCTTCACTACATTCTTAAAGAAAATAATGTATATTTTACTTCATAAATTTTCCCTGACACCCAAAAGTAGTCGTTACATTCTGAATGCTTACCAGTACAGGAAAATGGTCCAATTCACACACTTATCAAGAGAACGTCCCTGGTCATCCCTACTGCCTCTGATCTTACAGACTCAATAAACATAAATGCTTTGTCTGTAAATGATGTCTGAGTTTTGGAACGTGCCCCTAGCTGTCAAATAATGATATAAATTGTGCTGTCTGGTTTGCTTAGTATAAAGGAATTTGATGCCTATCATTTACCTTTACTCCAGTAGGACGATTGAGTACTTTTTCCACCTGAAGTACATTTAAAACCAGATACTTTTAGACTTAGACTCAAAAGTTGACCTTTATTTAACTAGGCAAGTCAATTAACTTCTTGAAACTCCCCATCCCGGATCCGGGTTTGTGACTAAAGCCTCAGGCTCATTAGCATAACGCAACGTTAACGATTTCTGAAAATCGCAAATAAAATGAAAATAATGCGTCTGCTCTCAAGCTTAGCCTTTTCTTAACAACACTGTCATCTCAGATTTTCAAAATATGCTTTTGAACCATAGCAATTGACTAATTTGTTAAGAGTATGCAAAGCTAGCATAGCATTTTGAGTAGCATTTAGCACGCAACATTTTCACAAAAACCAGATAACCATCTGTCTCTAATCTGTCTCTAACCTGTACCTACTCTAACCTAAATAAAATCATTTACCTTTGAAGAGCTTCTGATGTTTTCAATGAGGAGACTCTCAGTTACATACCAAATGCGCAGTTTTTCCTGAAAGCGTCTGTGTGTAGGAGAAATCGTTCCGTTTTCTACATTGCGTCTGGCTACCGAAACGAACCAAAAAATTCAGTCACCTACAACGTAAAACAATTTTTTCCGGATTAACTACATAATATCGACAAAAACATGGCAAACGTTGTTTGGAATCAATCCTCAAGGTGTTTTTTCACATATCTCTTCATTGATATGCAGTTCGTGGAAGCTTGCTTTCCTCTCTGTATCGCATGGAAAAATACTGGCAGGTGACTTTTGCGCACCAATTTCGGCGCAGGACACCGGGCGGACACCTGGTAAATGTGGTCTCTTATGGTCAATCTTCCAATGATCTGCCCACAAATACGTCACAATGCTGCAGACACCTTGGGGAAACGACAGAAAGGGTTGACTCACTCCTCTCGCATTCACAGCCATATAAGGAGACAATGGAAAACAGAGCCTCAAAAATCCTTGTCATTTCCTGGATGCCATCTCATCTTGGTTTTGCCTGAAGCTCACGTTCTAGGGCACGCACAGAGAATATCTTGGTGTTTCTGGACACATCAGAGTGTTTTCTTTCGAATGGTATCAATTATATGCATAGTCGAGCATCTTTTTGTGACAAAATATCTTGTTTAAAACGGGAACGTTTTTCATCCAAAAATGAAATAGCGCCCCCATAGATGTAAGAGGTTAAGAACTAATTCGTATCTTCAATGACAGCCTAGGAACAGTGGGTTAACTGCCTTGTTCAGGGACAGAACGACAGATGTTTATCTTGTCAGCACGGGGATTCGATCTCTCTCCAACGCGCTAACCGCTAGGCTACCTGCTGTAGTATTTTAGTGGGTTACTTTCATTTTTACTTGTGTCGTTTTCTTTTATGGTATCTTTACTTTTACTCAAGTATGACCATAGAATACTTTTTCAACCTCTGGCTGGCAGCACATCATCTCAGTACTGGTGCCCTGTGTATATAGCCAAGTTATCATTACTCATTGTGGATTTAATCCTCGTGTTACTATGTTTTCTTCTCTGCATTGTTGGGAAGGCCTGTAAGCTTTTCACTGTTAGCCTTCACCTGTTGTTTACGAAGCATGTGACAAATACTATTTGATTTGATTGATTTGATTTACTCTCGCCTAGGCATCTGTCCTGTCCCATGTGTATCCAATCCAGTGCCATTCAGATAGAACAAACTCGGGGGGGGACCCTAGAGGTCTGTTTCCCGGACTCAGATGAAGCCTATCGTCCCAGACTAAAAAGCACGCTCAATGGATCATCTTCATTAACATTGGCTTTATGGCCAGAGATAGGCTTAATCTGTGTCCAGGAAACTGGCCCTGAAGGTCGTTAGTTAGTGAGAGTGATGTTACCCGGGAGGAGTGAGGAGTCACCTTCAGTCAGTGGAGACAGTTGGTCAGTCAGTTGGTGAACTCACCGGATGGGGACAGTGTTATCTGTATAGGAGCTGTCCTGTGATCTGATGCCCTTGACTGCGTCCACTCTGGGGGATAAGGGTGGGACTGGGGCATTTTAAAAGTCACTGTGATGCTGCTGCCTTTACTGAACATGTTGTGAAGACAGATGTTTGGTCTCTCTCCAGACTGGGGGGTATAACATCGGATTAGTCTCTATCACTTCCTCATCTCTCTCTCTCTCTCTCTCTCTCCCTCCCTCTCTCTCTCTCTCTCTCTCCTAATTTTATTCTCTCTCTCTCTCTCTCTCTCTCTCTCTCTCTCTCTCCTCACTTTCACTCCCCCTGTCTCCCCACTTTCTCTTTCTCTCTACCTCCCTCTCTCTCTCCCCCCACTTTCTTCGTCTCTGTCCTTTTCTCTCCCCACTTCCTCTCGCTCTCTCTCCCTCCCTGTCTCTCCCTCCCTGTCCCTCCCTCCCTCCCTCCCTCCCTCCCTCCCTCCCTCCCTCCTGCAGTGTGAGGGCAGTTGGAGTGGAAGCTAATTTGATCCAATCAATACCCTCCGTCTGTGTCTCTTCCTGTGTCAATCAGGGTGCCCTTGTCTACTAGCTCTGAGAGGATCTGTTTAGTTACAATCACTGGCCGACTGGAAATCTATTTCACTTCACAAAATGCCACTTCTCTTCTATCACTTTTCACTTTGAAAAGGCTATCTGATTGAATTAGAATTAGATTGATCCGTGTTTGAAATCTAGATGTCAATATATTGTGTTTTGTAACAGTTTAATTGTGTAAAATACATTGAATGTCCAATAAAGGAGGTTGAGGCTTTTCATGGCTTTGTTTAGAGGTACTATACTGTATATGCAAGGGAACGCGTACACACATACACACAAATGCAGACACACACACCCAGAGACCCCCCCCCCCCCCACTCACACACACATTAAGCACAGTACCAGCTCAGTATTGTATCAGAGCTTTGAGAATCCTCCCCCTACCCCTTACTCCTCCCCCTAACAGAACAGCCAATGAGCTTGATTATTATTCATGAACCACAGTAGGTGTGGTGATGTGCAGCAAGCCTGACAGAGAGAGGGGTGTGTCTCTACAAGCCCAGCGTGTGTATGAATGTGTGCTCATAGTGACAGAGAGAGAGAGAGAGAGAGAGCGAGAGAGAGAGAGAGAGAGAGAGAGAGAGAGGGAGGGAGACGAGGGGGAATGAGAGAGAGTGTGTGAAAGAGAGAGAAATAAAGAGGAGAAAGAGGAGAGAGAGGAGCTGATTGCTTCTTCTATTGACAAAAGCAACACACACACAACACACAACACACACACTCTGAGAGGACTCCCAACACAACACACAACACGTATACTCTGAGAGGACTCCCAACACAAGACACTTTGCTGGATCCTGGAGCTTGGAGCTTAGTATTGGTGTATTGGAGTGTGTGTGTACTGTGGTACCGCTGTGTGTGTGAGGGTGAGAAAAGAGTGTCTTTCTAAGGACACCCTGATGAAAAACGGAGCCGGGTTTTCAGGCAGAGCCCCCTGTGTGATCCTCCGCATATCTACCCTGGGGGACCCACCGCGCACCGCCGCCGCCTGTCATCTCCACGACAACTAGAATGGGCTGCAATTTGTGCTCTTTACAGAAACGGGAGGAACACTACAAGCTGCTGTATGAGATTTCACAGGTAAGAGAGTCTTGACACTGTGCTAGATGTGAAATGTTTTTCACACTGGAAGATAGGAAGGGTTCCTATCTTTGCGATTTGGTGGCAACGTGTGAGGGTGGTTTCAGAAAGAGAAAGAGAGAGGAAGAGAAGGAGAATGAGGATACTTTTAGATTAGAAGGCAAGCAAAGGAGAGAGAAAATTAGACAATTTCTTCTAAGCATGGAGACAGTTAGTCAGGCAGGCAGAATATGCAGTATTCTCTTCAAAGAGAAAATGGAGAGAGAAGAGAGAAGGGAGAGAGAGAAGAGAGAAGGGAGAGAGGAGAGAGAAGGGAGAGAGAGGAGAGAGAAGGGAGAGAGAGAAGAGAGAAGGGAGAGAGAGAAGGGAGAGAGAGGAGAGAAGGGAGAGAGAGAAGAAGAATGGAGAGAGAGAAGGAGAGAGAGAAGAGAGAGGAAGGGAGAGAGAGAAGAGAGAAGGGAGAGAGAGAAGAGAGAAGGGAGAGAGAGAAGAGACACAGAAGAGACAGTTAGTTTCTCCTCAGCAGAAGATGTAAGGAACAAGTTCAGTAATTGTCCTCTGCTGGCTTCAGAGGGGTTCATGATGCTCTCACTGCTACTCATCTTTCCCTGCATGCTGTTTCCATGGGAGGATGGGAAACTGAGTACATCAAAGCACAACATATGAAACATCGCTGCCTGTTTGTGGCAGTGTGATTTTTGTGTTGTTTGTGGCAGTGTGGTTTCTCTTTCATTTATAAAACCTTTATAATCAAACAGAGTCTCTTTTAGGCAACACTAATGAGTGTCGGAGCATTAAGAGTTGAGCCCTCTTCCTTTTCACAACAACACAAAATGTCTAACGGCTTGTATTATTTTTACATCTGGTTTATTGTTTTAATGGGAAATTAGCAATTTAGTGAATGCATGATTCATTTCTTTGATGGTGCTTGAATGGAATGTCAAGAGTTTGGAACTACTGCTACGGTTCTATCGTCATTTGTTTACAAAATGGAGTTATTGACCCAGTCTTGTTCTGTTCAATGTTCTCTACCTATACAGTACATTAAATACCCCAACGCATGCTGTTAAGTTCAAAAGAATTCAATACAAAAAATAACTAACTTCATTCAAACCAATGAAAGTTGGGACTGTAGAGTCAATTCTGTAAGAATTGTTATAACCTTACAGAACTGTATAGTTCCAAGCTCTCGATGGGTTGATAAAATAGGAACGGAAGGAACCAACTGGGTGTGGATGTTATTGTTGAGTAGCAGGTGTCCAGTGTTTTTGTCCTCTAAGTTTGATACAGTCTGCCACAACTATATGCCTGAGGAAGCATTTGACTCCACCCTCCTCGTTCAGTTTTCATGTCTGCTTGTGTCAGCAGAGGCCCAGAACAGCACATGAGACAAAACCACTAATTGATAGAAAGAGTAACCTTGGGTTACCAGGTGTCTAAACCTATTCTTTCTCAGGGCCGGACTACCCCAGTGTTATTATACACATTTTGTCATGAGGCTAAGAGAAAATGTTGCAGTTTTAAAGCTACTTTTCTGCAATTCTATACTTTTTTTCCCCATGAGGCAGAGATTTAAAAAAGAAAACAAAATAATTATAGCTCATCTCATGCTTTTGTTCACATTCTGCCATGAGGCTGAGAGAAAATGTTGTAGTTTTAAATCTAATTTCTTGCTATTCTATACACTTTGCGATGAGGCTGAAATAAAATGTTGTAGTTTTAAATCTAATTTCCTGCTATTCTATACACTTTGCGATGAGGCTGAAATAAAATGTTGTAGTTTTAAATCTAATTTCCTGCTATTCTACACACTTTGCGATGAGGCTGAGAGAAAATGTTGTAGTTTTAAATCTAATTTCCTGCTATTCTACACACTTTGCGATGAGGCTGAGATAAAATGTTGTAGTTTTAAAATGCAGGTAGCAGATAATGGACCTTATCAGATATTTGTTTAGTTGTTGCTGTACAGTACAGTCGTGGACAAAAGTTTTGAGAATGACACAAATATTAATTTTCACAAAGTCTGCTGCCTCAGTTTGTATGATGGCAATTTGCACATACTCCAGAATGTTATGAAGAGTGATCAGATGAATTGCAATTAATTGCAAAGTCCCTCTTTGCCATGAAAATTAACTCAATCCCTCAAAAACATTTCCACTGCATTTCAGCCCTGCCACAAAAGTTCCAGCTGACATCATGTCAGTGATTATCTCATTAACACAGGGGTGAGTGTTGACGAGGAAAAGGCTGGAGAATTTCCAGCCTTGTCAGCCCAATTTTTCAGACCTTAATCTCATTGAGGATTTGTGGTCAATCCTCAAGAGGCGGGTGGACAAACAAAAACCCACAAACTCCGAGCATTGATTATGCAAGAATGGGCTGCCATCAGTCAGGATGTGGCCCAGAAGTTAATTGACAGCATGCCAGGACGGATTGCAGAGGTCTTGAAAAAGAAGGGCCAACACTGCAAATATTGACTCTTTGCATCAAATTAATGTAATTGTCAATAAAAGCCTTTGACATTTATGAAATGCTTGTAGTTATACTTCAGTATTCCTATAATAACATCTGACAAAAATATCTAGACACTGAAGCAGCAAACTTTGCGAAAATTAATATTTGTGTCATTCTCAAACCTTTTAGCCATGACTGTTTATCAACTAATATACATGGGTTCTAACTTCAACAATTCTTTGTAAGTTTACATTTGTACAATTTATGCTCCCTGCATATAAAAAACACGAAGACTGACGAAAAGCCCCGAACACAAGATGGCAATTTCTATAACTCGTACGGCTGTAGGCTACTGTACATGGTGGAGGAACATGGCTGTAGGCTACTGTACATGATGGAGGAACATGGCTGTAGGCTACTGTACATGGTGGAGGAACATGGCTGTAGGCTACTGTACATGGTGGAGGAACATGGCTGTAGGCTACTGTACATGATGGAGGAACATGGCTGTAGGCTACTGTACATGGTGGAGGAACATGGCTGTAGGCTACTGTACATGGTGGAGGAACATGGCTGTAGGCTACTGTACATGATGGAGGAACATGGCTGTAGGCTACTGTACATGGTGGAGGAACATGGCTGTAGGCTACTGTACATGGTGGAGGAACATGGCTGCAGGCTACTGTACATGGTGGAGGAACATGGCTGTAGGCTACTGTACATGATGGAGGAACATGGCTGTAGGCTACTGTACATGGTGGAGGAACATGGCTGCAGGCTACTGTACATGGTGGAGGAACATGGCTGTAGGCTACTGTACATGATGGAGGAACATGGCTGTAGGCTACTGTACATGGTGGAGGAACATGGCTGTAGGCCACTGTACATGATGGAGGAACATGGCTGTAGGCTACTGTACATGGTGGAGGAACATGGCTGTAGGCTACTGTACATGATGGAGGAACATGGCTGTAGGCCACTGTACATGATGGAGGAACATGGCTGTAGGCTACTGTACATGGTGGAGGAACATGGCTGCAGGCTACTGTACATGGTGGAGGAACATGGCTGTAGGCTACTGTACATGATGGAGGAACATGGCTGTAGGCTACTGTACATGGTGGAGGAACATGGCTGTAGGCTACTGTACATGATGGAGGAACATGGCTGTAGGCTACTGTACATGATGGAGGAACATGGCTGTAGGCTACTGTACATGATGGAGGAACATGGCTGTAGGCTACTGTACATGGTGGAGGAACATGGCTGTAGGCCACTGTACATGGTGGAGGAACATGGCTGTAGGCTACTGTACATGATGGTGGAACATGGCTGTAGGCTACTGTACATGATGGAGGAACATGGCTGTAGGCTACTGTACATGATGGAGGAACATGGCTGTAGGCCACTGTACATGGTGGAGGAACATGGCTGTAGGCTACTGTACACGATGAGCTGGTGCGCACCAAGTTACACTCCTCCGGCTGTGAGGATTTTTCGACAGTATTCACAACATATTGACACAATTCCAATCTTTATGGAAGGAAAATCTCATTTCATAAATTACATGTGGAAAAAACGTATTTGAGTGAACATTAGCAAGCCAGCCAGCAGCAGATGAAACAGAAAGTGAATTCTCTCCTCTCTCTCTCCCCAGGTTTTAGCTTGGTTTAAGATATTTACTAGCCCATACCAGCGACAAACTTAGCTATGTCATGGACATACACTAAGTATACAAACCATTATGAACACCTGCTCTTTCCATGACATAGACTGACCAGGTGAATTTAGGTGAAAGCTATGATCCCTTATTGATGTCACTTGTTAAATCCACTTCAATCAGTGTAGATGGAGGGGAGGAGACCGGTTAAAGATATGATCCCTTATTGATGTTACCTGTTAAATCCACTTCAGTCAGTGTAGATGAAAGGGATGAGACAGGTTAAAGATATGATCCCTTATTGATGTTACCTGTTAAATCCACTTCAGCCAGTGTAGATGAAGGGGAGGAGACAGGTTAAAGATATGATCCCTTATTGATGTTACCTGTTAAATCCACTTCAGCCAGTGTAGATGAAGGGGAGGAGACAGGTTAAAGATATGATCCCTTATTGATGTTACCTGTTAAATCCACTTCAGTCAGTGTAGATGAAGGGGAGGAGATCGGTTAAATAAGGAGCGTTAAGCCTTGAGACAGTTGAGACATGGACTGTCTGCTGCTCCTGGTGTTGTCTCTTCCCTACACCTCTCTCCCTCTCTCTGTCTCTCTCTCTCTCTCTGTCTCTCTCTCTCTCTCTCTCTCTCTCTCTCTCTCTCTCTCTCTCTCTCTCTCTGTCTCTCTCTCTCTCTGTCTCTCTCTCTCTCTCTCTCTCTCTCTCTCTCTCTCTCTGTCTCTGTCTCTGTCTCTCTCTGTCTCTCTCTCTGTCTCTCTCTCTCTCTCTCTCTCTCTCTCTCTCTCTCTCTCTCTCTCTCTCTCTCTCTCTCTCTCTGTCTCTCTCTCTCTCTCTCTCTCTCTCTCTCTCTCTCTCTCTCTCTCTCTCTCTCAGGGCACAAGGTGAAACACAGATGCAGATGTTTTGGGTCTTGATATTTATTAAACAATCCAAAAGGGGTAGGCAAGAGAATGGTTGTGGACAGGCAAAATGTCAAAACCAGTTTAGAGTCCAGGAGGTACAGAGTGGCAGGCAGGCTCGAGGTCAGGGCAGGCAGAAAAGTCAGGCAGGTGGGTACGGAAACAGGCAAGGGTCAAAAACTGCATGAGTATGGGAAAACCGCTGGTTGATTTGAAAAGCATACAAGACGAACTGGCACAGGAAACATACACCAGGGATAATAAGCGACACCTGGAGGGGGTGGAGACAATCTCAAGACAATCTCAAGACAGGTGAAACAGATTAAGGTGTGACACTTTCTATTTCAATAACATTTCAATTCAATTACATTTCAATTCAATTACATTTCAATTTAAAAAAATTACTTTATTGGCATGGGAAACACATGTTAACATTGCCAAAGGAAGTGAAATAAACAATCAAATGTAACAGTAATGTCTCTCTCTCTTTTTCTCTGTCTCTTTCTTGCTCTCTTTTGCTGTCACTCTCTTTCTCTCTCCCTAACTCTCACACTGTATCGCTCTCTCTTTCTCTCTCTGTCTCTCTCTCTCTCACTCTTGCTCTCTTTCTGTCTGTCTCTCTTTCTCTCTGTTGCTCTCTTTCTATTTCTCTCTCTCTCTGTCGTCTCTCTCTCTCTCTCTCTCTCTGTCGTTCTCTCTCTCTCTGTCGTTCTCTCTCTCTCTGTCGTTCTCTCTCTCTCTATCTCTGTCTCTGGCTGTCTATCTATCTGTCTCTCTCTCTATTTCTCTCTCTCACTCTCTCTCTCTGTCGTTCTCTCTCTCTCTCTCTCTCTTCACCTTAAACCACTCGAGTGTTGCTTTAGCAGTATGCTTAGGGTCATTGTCCTGCTGGAAGGTGAACCTCCATCCCAATCTCAAATCTCTGGAAGACAAACAGGTGTCCCTCAGGAATTTCCCTGTATTTAGCACCATCCATCATTCCTTCAATTCTGACCAGTTTCCCTGCCAATGAAAACATGGTGTTCTCGGGGTTATGAGAGGTGTTGGATTTGTGCCAGACATAGCGTTTTTCTTGATGGTCAAAAGCTACATTTTAGTCTCATCTGACCAGAGTGCCTTCTTCCATACGTTTGGGGAGTCTCCCACATGCCTTTTGGCAAACACCAAACGTGTTTGCTTATTTTTTCTTTAAGCAATGGCTTTTTTCTGGCCACTTTTCCACAAAGCCCAGATATGTGGAGTGTACGGCTTAAAGTGGTCCTATGGACAGATACTCCAATCTCCGCTGTAGAGTTTTGCAGCTCCTCCAGGGTTATCTTTGGTCCCTTTGTTGCCTCTCTGATTAATGCCCTCCTTGCCTGGTCCGTGAGTTTTGGTGGGTGGCCCTCTCTTGGCAGGTTTGTTGTGGTGCCATATTTTTTCAATTTTTAAATAATGGATTTAATGGTGCTCCGTGGGATGTTCAAAGTTCTATTTAAAAAAAAAATAAAAATTTTTGTAACCCAACCCTGATCGGTACTTCTCCACAACTTTGTCCCTGACCTGTTTGGAGAGCTCCTTGACCTTCATAGTGCCGCTTGCTTGGTAGTGCCGCTTGCTTGGTAGTGCCGCTTGCTTGGTGGTGCCGCTTGCTTGGTGGAGCCCCTTGCTTAGTGTTGCAGACTCTGGGGCCTTTCAGAACAGGTGTCTATATACTGAGATCATGTGACAGATCATGTGACACAGATTGCACACAGGTGGACTATATTT
The DNA here is from genome assembly GCF_036934945.1 of Oncorhynchus masou masou. NCBI lineage: Eukaryota > Metazoa > Chordata > Actinopteri > Salmoniformes > Salmonidae > Oncorhynchus > Oncorhynchus masou. The sequence continues at coordinate 68,383 of NW_027000419.1, forward strand.
AACTAATTATGTGACTTCTGAAGTTAATTGGTTGCACCAGATCTTATTTGGGGGCATCATATCAAAGGGGGTGAATATGTATACATGCACCACTTTTCTGTTTTTTATTTCTTCTAATTTTTTGAAACAAGTATTTTTTTTTTCATTTCACTTCACCAATTTGGACTATTTTGGGTCTGTCCCTTACATGAAATCCAAATAAAAATAATTTTAAATTACTGGTTGTAATGCAACAAAATAGGAAAAATGCAAAGGGGATGAATAATTTTGCAAGGCACTGTAGTCAAAGCTTTCCTTAAGTTTGGGTCAGTCACAGCGTTCAGGCATTCTTCCACTGTGTGCTCTCTGTTTAGGGCCAAATAACATTCTAGTTTGCTCAGTTTTTTTGTTAATTATTTTCAATGTGTCAATTAATTATTATTTTGTTTTGTCATGATTTGGTTGGGTCTAATTGTGTAACTGTCCTGGGGCTCTGTGGGGTCTGTATGTGTTTGTGAACCAGGACCAGCTTGCTTAGGGGACTCTTCTCCAGGTTCACCTCTGTAGGTGATGGCTTTGTTATGGAAGGTGTGGGAATTGCTTCCTTTTAGGTGGTTGTAGAATTTAACGGCTCTTTTCTGGATTTTGATAATGAGTGGGTATCGGCCTAATTCAGACCACAGACCTCACAAGCATAAAGGGCAATGGGTTCTGTAACGGATTCAGGTATTTTTAGCCAGATCCTAATTGGTATGTCAAATTTTCTGTGCCTTTTGATGGCATAGAAGGCCCTTCTTGCCTTGTTTCTCAGATCATTTACAGCTTTGTGGAAGATACCTGTGGCGCTGATGTTTAGGCCGAGGTATGTATACGTTTTTGTGTGTTCTAGGGCAACGGTGTCTAGATGGAATTTGTATTTGTGGTCCTGGTGACTGGACCTTTTTTGGAACACCATTATTTTGGTCTTACTGAGATTTACTGTCAGAGTCCAGGTCTGGCAGAATCTGTGCAGAAGATCTAGGTGCTGCTGTAGGCCCTCCTTGGTTTTGGACAGAAGCACCAGATCATCAGTAAATAGTAGACATTTGACTTCAGATTCTAGTAGGATGAGGCCGGGTGCTGCAGACTGTTCTAGTGCCCGCGCCAATTCATTGCTATATATGTTGTAGAGGGTGGGGCTTAAGCTGCATCCCTGTCTCAACCCACGGCCCTGTGGAAAGAAATATGCCAATTTTAAATGCACACTTGTTGTTTGTGCACATGGATTTTATAATGTCCTATGTTTTTCCCCAAACACCACTTTCCATCAATTTGTATAGCAGACCCTCATGCCAAATTCAGTCAAAAGCTTTTTTGAAGTCAACAAAACATGAGAAGACTTTGCCTTTGTTTTGGATGGTTTGTTTGTCAATTAGGGTGTACAGGGTGAATACGTGGTCTGTCGTACGGTAATTTGGTAAAAAGCCCATTTGACATTTGCTCAGTACATTGTTTTCACTGAGGAAATAACCAGGTCTGCTGTTAATCCAGAGGATTTTCCCAAGGTTGCTGTTGACGCAAATCCCATGGTAGTTATTGGGGTCAAATTTGTCTCCACTTTTGTGGATGGGTTATCAGTCCTTTGTTACAAATATTGGGG